>NC_061527.1:13212500-13502500 GCF_022379125.1 Scophthalmus maximus | reverse complement strand
TTCAGCCCCAACTGAAAACAGCCGACACAAAATAATGAGCTCCTGACACCCAAAATGATATCGATAACACTTGGAGAAATGGCAACGGTGCTGCTAAAAAGACACAGCAGTTAGTGGGGGAGTGAGAACACAAGGAAAGGACGAGGAGAGGCAGAGAAGTGAGAGCGAGGGAGGGAAGACTGGGGAGATGTGGGCCATTAGCTGCCAACACAATATAACTACCACTTAGCATAACTAGCGAACGAAGCGGCGAACTGCCAAATTACTTCTTTTACAAGTGTGCTGGTGACATGTGGACGCTTGCTTGGCAGCAAAATGAGGATACACCAGGACATATGTGGAGAGCTACAGTGTAATTATTAATTTCAACAAACAAACTCAGGCCAGTGAGACTATAAACTATGACTGAAGAAGATCAATTTTTAGGATCCCATCTAATTTTCTTTTGATAACGTGCAATCTTATTAAACTTAAAGAGGTAAAGTAAACTGAGTTTCACACTGGGAAAGATCCCAGAGTGTCCTTACTTCACCACACAACTCTCCTGAACAGGAGCAGATTTTAAAATTATAACAATAATATAATAATTTCTTTTTTTTATTCAGAACTAAAGATTGACAGATGTCTCTTTATCGATCATGTTGCTGAAAACTTACTACTACATAAAAGTTAAGTTTAAGTAGGAGTAAAGAAGACATTTGCTATTCTTTTAAAAAAAAACAAATGTTTTAATTTCAAAGGTGATGCATTGCTTGAACTGAATGGCCCAAGGTTCCAGTTAGCCTCTTGTTCTGACCTTTAAGCAAACTGGATTTGAAACAACATCTCTCAAACGTCTCATGAAACATTACTTTCTATAATATATATTAATAAGAGTACATAATTCAATTGTTTAACACCATTGCTTGTGATCAAATTTTTTTTCTTTTCTTTATTTTCATTAAAAGATAGTGATGTTGTCAGAGTGAAAATGATTAATGATGAGCTGCACAGGATTCTTAAAAATATATGAGCCATTAATTTAATAACTAGATTAGTGGAACAGCGCGCGCGCACGCACACATACACACACACACCTTTCAGACATGCACTGAAGACTGAGGGGCTGTATGTGAGAACGCAATTGTCCGCAAATGTTTCGCCGGCTACCTAGTAAAATTTCGGGAGTGAGCCTACGTAAGAATACTGCAAGAAATTGATGAAATATATGAAGCAAACTCCAGTCCGGGCACAGTTATCCGGACATTTTGACATGTCGGAAAACAGCTACACACACACACACACACACACACACAAATCTCAAGCTATTCAAGAAACTAATGCACAAATAAATAAATAATCCATGAGCACACAAATACAAACACTTATGCGCAAAAGTATGGACCCTCACATATTTATCTTTACTAGTCCAATGCCCTTATCGTTAAATCAAAAATAAAAAGGTTCCTGGCCACCCGACGATAAGCAGGTGAAGGGAGAAATATGACTTTCTTTGGATGATGTTTACCTGACACTGATGAAAAGGACACTCACACAGTCAGCTGCCACCTGTGATTGTATTACCGCTGTGAATTGACATTGAGCTGCCTGACATTTCACAAGGAAAGGTTGCTAATACTGCCACGCATTCACCGAGCTGAACAGAACAGCTTCTGGAGTGGGAACACTGGCTTAATTGATCTCTATTGTCACTGGGTATTATCACAAATGTGACAGAGGATAAAAATAATATATATGAGGTGTGGATTTCATAAACTCACTATCTTGAGAATAAGATGCAAAACAACCTTCAGCTAGCAACAATGTCAGGCTTAAAGATACAAAGATGGGAGAGAAAATGATTATGTACACAACCCACAGAGATTGTGTCAGCAGACACTCGTCTCAAAATGTCACAATGGATGCGAGAAAATGAATGTGCAGCTGGCAGGTCAAATGTCTCTTAGTACATCAATGAGATTGGCATTTGCTGGCTGGATTCTGTAGGCCACTTCTGCATAACTAGATAGAGAACGCCACCTGGTGTTCACTAGTGCATGCTACGCCCATGTCAGTACCAGCAGAAAGTCTTACGGAATGGGTGTGCACCAGAAAGTTGGATTGCACATGAAAAAAAAAATAGGAATGAAGAGTAAAAGAGTTCTGGACTGAACACCTGTTTTTGCTGGTGCTGGCAGTAGGGGCGATGTCTGGGGTGAGGACATACAGGCTGTTGTTCTTGGGCAGGTGTAAACTTCTCATCACCGTCTGTTTAGACACAAACACACATTTATAATTTCAAAATGGTTCAAAGAAAACATTTCTAGCTGTGTAAGTACATGACTTGTTAAGGGAATAACTTTGCGTTAACTGCATCTGAATAGATACTGGAGTGGAGCTTCATATTTTGTATTAGTTATTGAGAATTGGAAATATTGTTTTCAGGAATGTCATATAGCTTACTGGAAAAAAACAGTATAACACTTTAACTGTGCACGGGCAGGTCAAATTTGAAATGTAAAAAGTATTCACATTAATTTAGATTAAGACAGTCAAACTTAAAAAAAAAGAAACAGAACAGAACTGTTTTGCTCATATCACGATCTGCTTTTCTTTTCTTATTAATTTTATGTTTGAGATAAATGTTCTAAGGGCTTTTAACTCACACTATCAGACACATCTCCACTCTTCCATCCCTTCAGCTGCATTTTGGACACTGGGACCCCAAGCTCTGTCTCGAGGATTTGTTTGATTTCTCCTGCAAAACAGACGGAAATTCATATTTCAGCTTGACTTTTATGATGAGTATTAAAGCTAGTATGTCTATCAGTGTGAGCTAAGTGTGTGCGTGTTGCTCACCGACTGCGCTGCCTTCCTCCAGTACCAGCTCTACGGTGCGCTGCCGGTACTCAACCCTGAAGTTGAGCATCCGGGGCTGACGCTCTACAATGTGTCGGGAGGAGGAAGTTGAGGAGTTGAAAGGGCAAAATGCTGAAGTCGAGGACGAAGGGGGAGATGAGGACGAAGATGAGGAGGATGCAGGAGGAGCTGCACCTCCTGCTGCCGCATCGGCTGCCTCTGATTGGCTGGGAGGTCCGTACATGCTGGCCTGGCTCGCCTCGCTGGAAAAACTACTGTACAGAAGAGAAACGATTACTGATGGGGAGTGAGGATTGAAATCTCAGTATTCATACAATAGCTTAAATGTTTCTTTGGAGACAGTAAACAGTTAGAAGAAACCTTCAACAACTAAAAAATATATTTTCTCTTTCCTGCATGCTCAGTATTATGACCCATGTTTGACACAACAGAGTAAATAATGTCTTTTTGTCCCCTTTTGATCACCAACAAAGCAGGCCCTTTGTTCCTTCAAGTTAAGCAGCAACTGTCTTGCAAGAGCTGGGTGCCAGAGTCAGGCTTTTTAACAAAGGCTGTATTTTATTTGGCCCACCACATTAGAGAGGCCACTGTCCTGAGGCGAAGGTCGACTGTCAACAGCCACAAAACCTCCACATACAGACTGCGCCAACAGAGTGGGACATTATAACTTTTTCCTCCACCAGCCACAAGTATTGAAGATCCAAATCTTTTGTAAAGTTATAATTGAATAAGTAGAATTTTTACTAAAACTCATTTAAACAATTGAGTTACTAGTTAAGTTACTAAGTTAAATAATAGTTATTCAATATTTACCAGTTCTGAGATGATGATGATAAAAACATAAAATAGACTTAGAATAGAATAGAATTTTTGCATGGGTTAATTGATGCAAAAACAATCCCTATTTCATCTAAATGCATAAAAAGGCAAAATACAAGATGGCAAAATACATGAAAAAAGACATAAGGCCGACCATGAGCACGTGTTACTATGTGGAAAGCTATTGAAGGTCTAAACTGAAACTACAACTATGTTTGAGAGATAGAGAGAGAAGGTATGATATTCAAATGAGACAGCTAAAGTAGCAGAAGATTTTTACCTCCCAAAAAATTAAAAAGAAAGAAAAACATGAGAGCTCCCCAAGAGGATTCTTACAATTCTTCAAACAGTAGTTTAAAGCATGAGCTGTCGCAAATAAGTAAAAAGGGATCCTCAGTGCACTTGCCCCTTAACTTGGCACAGCAATACCGACGGCCGTTAAACTGTCCGTTGTTGCCGTTTGGGCCCAGTTCCTTGCTGCCCTACATCTAGATGGCACTGCTCTGTGTAGTCCTGGAGGTGTTCGAAAGGTGACAGAACTGCTGAGCCCTTCACCAACGGGCTGCATGTTTCGATCAGACACTGAGTTCAACCGAGGATTCAGCATTGTTATTGAGTCAAGGTTTTTTGAATATTTAACCTTCGTGCTAGAGGAAGGAAGGGAAGAAAGGAAATGTATTCTAGGCAAGTGCATTGGCTTAGCCACCAACTGGCCCCAGCTCAGGTCAAATCATCAGTCTCTCTACTGGGTAACGCCAGACTACTCATACCAGTGCCAGCCACTTAGAAAATGTGCTCGCTGCTGGTAACACTGCCAGGCAGCCTCCATTCAGAGCGATGTTTGCCCTTAAGAAAGACCAGCAATATTCTCATGGCCCAAGGGCCTGAGCGCACACTAAGGCGCATGCATGCGCACACATGCACAGTGATGGACACAAGTGTGTACACAAAATAAAGCGGTTTAACAGAACTTGTCCAGTTTGAGTGGGTTCAGATCAGCTCACTGCATTCATGAGTGTCAACTAACCGTTGGAAGGAAAGTGGTGGGCACAAAGCCTCTTAAAGAAACCGTTTCCATTCAGAAACTGTGTTCAACTCCACACTTGGCAGAGGGTTTTCTTGCAGTTGCAGTGTCTTTCATATTGCTCCCCTGTTACATAGCAGCATAGAAACCATAGCAGTAGCAATAACCTCCCGCTCAGTAGCAAATAGGTTAGTGCTATTTGCTGGCCATGGACATGTTTCTACTAAAGAACACTTACTTGAGGATTTCAGACCTGCCAGCCTTGGGCAAATATTTTGAGTTGCCACATTCACAGGCTTAATTCACCTTCGCACTTGGTTCACTATGTGGTCCATATCTGTGAGGCTATGAGACTAGAGACTATGGTGGGTGGACGTCAGGCCCTCTGGGCCGGGTCAGGGGTACATTTTAAAGTTAAATCACTCAATCTGGTGAACTTTCACTATCACAAATTTTCAGACACACACACACATACACACACACACAAACATATATATATATATATATATATATATATATGAATATGAGGGCACTTAATAATCCTTCAACGGATCTGTCTGTCTCTCTGTGTCTCTGTCTGTGTCTCATGTCTTGAGAACCGTTCATCTCATCAGCCTGACACTCGCAGTGTTCAATCTGGACACGCGTCACGTTCAGTACATTGATACATGTTGAATAAATAGCTGATCGGCGCTCTGGAGCTGCCGCAGCTGGGAATCGTCAATGTAAGAGAACGGCGCCAGCAGCTGATTCTCCGGGTCAGGGTTGCTACACACGGCACACAGTTACGTTAACATCACGGCGGATGTATCACCTCCAGGTTGTTATTCGTGCGTGTGGACGTGATGGCGGGCCGCCAGTCTAGTCGATGTGTGAAACATACTCATAATATATTCGCCACTCAGTGGAATGAACTCAGCGCTATGATTAGTCGAACTCATCTTTTCATTTTGGCAGCAAGAGTAGACTCGAACCGGAGAAGTAATCATGAATTAAAGGCCTCATCAGCTTTATTGCGTAATTGTGAAACACACATCGTAACCAGTGTTCTTTGATGTCAAAATGCGTAATAGGTACGAAAAATGCGTGCAGGATGGCAGGTCTGACATTAAACACCAGCATTATATTTTTTCATAGAAGCGGGTGATACATCGCCTGGAACCTCTCGGTTCCTTTTTCGTTGCCAACTGACGCAGAGCACAATGCTCACAACCAGTGAGAGCAGCGGATCACGTGACGTCAGTTGAGCGACAGACCGAGCGTGCGGACAGATGAGATGTCTGCGGTGATGATTCCACAATGACATGTTTTTATGGGGGACATTTTAAAACATCTGGTTCTTTTAGTCAAACGTCGTTCCTTAGCGGAACACTTGGTTGTTTACCAGAGTCGCTTGCGTCGCGGTATGAACCCCGCCCATTATCAGATAATCAGTTGTGATTGGACCGGACAGAGGTAAACGCTTCCCAATGGAGGGGATCCAGACAGATGCTGCGTTCAATTATACCACGGAACTCTGGGCTGCGGTCGAACTGTCTGAACTATACCAACTACGCACTGAGGTAATGGCAACATTCAAACAGCCACTGAACCTGCAAGTTCACATCATTTGAGTTCAACTTGTGTCCTTTGAAAGTAACTTTAAATGCTAATTTAGTATTTAAAAGATGAACACTAATGTCACATATGTCAGGCAAATATTCCTCTGTGTCATATATCCCCACTCCCACACCACCTCTTTGTATTTCTCCTTGGCCTTCTCACATATTATTTTACATGATCATTTGACAACATAAACAACAACACTGCATGACACGTCACAAATAATAGAAATAATGACAGGCGGCATTTGTTCAATGTCGAAAGGTCAACTGATGCATTTTTCTCAGATTTACAGTTAAAGTGTGACAACATGGTTATTACCTTTGTAAGATCCCATTCTCCTGTGGTATCACTCCATTGATGGCTGCCTGTAATGTAAGTGGAAGTAAATTATACATCACAATATAATGGCATGCTCTCATTTTAGTTGCTACACTGTTAATTATTAAAACAATAATAATCTAAGCAGTAATCAATCCAATTTTTCTTCAGAGAGACAAGCAAATATCAAAGTAAATCTTGTTAATAAAGATATTTTGACCCAAGACAAAGAGAATCACAATACATTTCCAAACTTCCAATAAATATGGTAATGGTTAGTTTTTTTGTGTATACAAAGGCACATCTCCGTTAATTGTGTGTTGTGTGACAATTGTGATGCAACATAATAATCAATAAATATTTGTGATATAAGGTACAAGCCAACCACTTGTCAATCATGCCAACAAGGAAAGTTTAATGTGCCACATTTGCAACATACTTAACATATAATAAGAGCTACATTATCCAGCATGCTTTAGGTAAAATAAAGATACGATATATTAATTTACTATTAAAATAAATTCAACAGATGTTAAATTAATTGGTTAACAACCTTTGGGGGACCACACAGTCCTTTTCTGCTGTCTTATTACCTGTGATTGGTTAGATCAATTGTTAGTCCACATAGTTATATTTTGATTGATTCAGCAGCATCATGTTTGTTGGACTAATAATGAGTGTGTCTGGCTGAGAGGCTTCAAAACATCTAAATTCTTCAACATGACCTCTAATGCAGCATCCAGTCATTATCTTTGGCCACTTCTGTGATGGTGGTTATCAGGATGAAACAGCCTAATGTGGCGCAGAGTAGAAGTCTGGATACTGAACATTTCCGGTTTCCGTATAGCTGTCATGTTTATTCTGTGTTATCAAAACAGTATTTTTTTATAGTTTCTATCTCATAGCTTCTATTGATTACCAATGCAAAAGGCTTCATGTGAATTTAAAAGAAAGACGATGGGACTCCCTGGATGAATTCTGACATGTCACAGTAGGAAAAGCAAGGGTCTGCTGCTTAAGCTTCTGGGTCCTGATATTGTGCATGCTGACTCACTGTCACAGCTCACTGGGCCACTTGAATAAAGCAAAGACATTGCTAATGTTTTTAGTAACAGAAGTGAAAGTCTACTGTGAAGAAGCAATATGGCTTTTAAAAGCCACAACATAATTGGCACAAGTTCAACAATGTTGCTGACATATTAATTCAGAGAAACACAAATCTAACATTTGATAATTAAACCCCCACTAAAGATTGGAAACATGCCTGGGGAGAAGAAGGTCACGGTTGGCTCTTTACTAAGAAAAGAGGGTGTGGTCTTGAATTGGTTTTATTAGATATGCATTTACAGCAGCCAATAAAGACAGACAGAAAAAAAGTTAACAAAAATGTAATCAGCTGCTTTGAGTCTGTCGCTCTGTTTGTAGAGACCATAGCTGTTTGAGTGCCGTGTCAGAAGCTTATCTGTGTCGGTTGAGACAGCGAATAATAAGCAGGAAAGCAGAATGTGCATTGTAGTGTATTTAGCCATACTGTGGCATAAATTTGGCACACTGACAGTACAGATGGGAAGTGGAAGAGTAGATGCCGGAGTGGTTTCAAAGTTCTTTGTGTATTTTGTTACTTTTATTTAGCATATTTTTACCTTGAGCCTAAATTAGAAAATGAAAACATTTAATCTTTGCATTCATTGGAAAAGAGCAATGTAATAAATCTAATAACTAAAGAATGAATCCATAATTTTTAGACAGCACCATCCCACTCCCAAACCTAACACAGCATACACATGCACACACAAGCAGATTTGCTTTGTCAATGTTTACAAAAACTACGAGCTGCTGCAAAGGAACTGCAAGTCATCAGATTTACATGCAGGTGCAGTGAGTCCAGGCCCCGCCATCGGTCCTGCCATTGCTTGGACCATGGCTGCTGCTGCTGCGGCTGCTGCTGCTGCTGCTCCGAGCTCCTGCCAGCATCAGTCTAATTATAGACTGACCCCTTCTAGTCTGCACTTCGTGGTAAAGGGCTGCTTGTTTTTCAGAGTCCTTGGCAGGACTCGTTCTTTCTCACTGTGTCTATCAAAGTCAACATTTACCCGACCACACCTCTCAGGATGCACTCACAGTCACTGCAGCAGAGACAGTCCTCTTGAGACGCTGCCTGCTTTACAAAAGCATGCCAGGTTAAATTAAGAAATAAGTTGTCCATTATGAAATAACACAGAGAGTGTATGTTATTGGATGTCCAATGCCCTCTTGAACTTGCACTCTTGATGGACTAAGCCTGTCTGTTAGAGACCAAAGTCCAAAGCCAAAAGATAACGAACTTACCACTAAATCCCAGTTATTAAGCTCCAACAGGGTGATTGCCTCTGCAATGTTGTCAATTCCTGTGCATGCCTAAGAGAGGAAAACAACAAAGTACAAATCATTACCACAGTCCAATACACTGAGATTCTGTTGCAGTTTATTATTTGAAATGTGATCTGCGTTAAAAAAAACTAAAACATTTCACCATGGAACACAGGAAAAGGGGATGAAATCAACAATGACATTTTAACTACAATGCTACATATATAAAAAAATCTTTGAAAGGAAGACAGTCACTCAGAAGACGACCAAAAACTTCCTCCAATTACCGCCGTGAATTCAGTCGTATGGACAGAGGGAAATTCAAGATTTAATTTGTTCTCCAGGTTTAAGAGATTATTGATACAAGTAACAAGAAACTTGCTCCTGTTCCATTGGTTTTCCTGAAGTGCAGAGGCCAACAGACAAACAGAAACATCGTGAAGTATGCAGATGAAACTGATGACAATGGTTTACATAAAGTGCAGGGACTAGTACTGTTATTCTACTAAGGATGAGTTTTTTTTTACTCTTGTGACGAATATTTAATACACATAATCTTAACACCCGTACAACAAATGGTATGATTTTTGTTTTATTTATTAAGGAGGGGATGCAATGTTACCCTTCTGTCGACGATGATCAAGGGTTAAAAGAATGACACAATGGGTAACTTAAAGTACTTAGCAACATTAATAATAATAATAATAATAAATTAACAAGCGGAAAACTTTGACAGGCTTAACCTATGAAAAGAAAACCACAGAATGTATTCAATGCAAAGACTAAATATTTAACTTTAATTTTATACCCACAGTTCACTTTTCAGTAGCTTCATACAGTAAATGTGACTCTCTCCTTTTTTCATGCTGGCGACACAGAGATATCATCCCTCCATAACATTATCCCTAGAAACGCTGTTTCCCTCTGTGTTTATACCTTAACGCACCTGCCCAGTTTGAATTATCAAGTTGACTTGGACATATGAGCTCAGAAAACAGACTCCCGTCTTAAAAAATAATAAATCATCATGTCTTACATGTCTTAAGAATCATCTTGCACATTAACCTTTGAGCAGAATGTGATCCACAAAACCAGGAGCATTATGTTCTTTTGTAATCATCCTCTAAAGGAAGAATCTAAGTTTCTACTTTAAATGATGATGATTGAGTTGCCTACTAAAGCAGGACAAGCAGATTAGATTATCTATCAAACTATCTATTGGCTTTTAGCATATACTGTATGGTTTTAGATGTTTTATATATTAACATGGTGAATGTTTCTACCATAAACACCAGTAGCTCAAGTAAAAAAATGTGCTAACTTGGTGGCTCTCCTGACAAACTAAAGGGCTTGTAATGCAACGTTAACAAATACATAAAGCCCTATTTTACCATTTTGAATAACGCTTGAAGTTTCGTGCACATCATCCATCCCATGCCACACAAACTCTGGCACAATACTTAACCAGGCTTCCAGTAATCACCTAACATTTCACTACACCGCTCCCCAAAGTATGAGATGTCATGCAATCGGAGACACAGTCGCAGAGACGTGACAATCTTTGCAAAGGTAAAGAAAATTACAAGTACTACGTTTACGTTGGAGCATTGTAGTACAGTGTGGTAGCAATATTCTGTATGAGGGATACAACTTATGGCATAAATATGGCAATAAATGATTACAAAAGACGTGTAGACAGAGAGAAATGACGTCTGAACGGATCAACTCTGGGCCCTGAGTGAACTACACATCACACAGCCACGGTTGCCTACAATCATCGGAATCGAACCGGATGGTAATTCGATGTGACCGTTAGCATCGGTGGGTCATATATCGGCCACTCTCACCACCATCCAGAGCCGCTGCGACGCTAAACCTTCATGCTAGTCCGGGGGGGGGGGGGCTCCCTTCGCTGCGTTCACACTGGACTAAAGATGTGTTGTCCTTCCAGACAGAAGCTGGTTGAACGGCCATCGAAGTGGTAAACAAGTAGACCCCCCCCCTCTCTCTCTCTCTCTTTAAATCACCATTGTCTGTGCAGCCAAACGTGGGAGCATGTCGGGCACCAGCACGACTGACACTTCCTCTACACCGTCGGCTTCGGACTGCCGTTGTCCGGTTCGCGAGCACTCGGCTAATCGGTGCTTTGACACTCGGTTAGCAAGCTGTCACTCGGTTAGCTCGTCGTGCTAGCCGCCAGGCAGCTCGGCTCACGTCCCGCTGTTTACGTTCACGACCGCGGTCACTTCGTGTTGTTGTTGACAGCGACGCGGGCTGAGTCCACTGCGGCGGACGGGCGAGTCGCCGCCCGACACGAAACGTACCTGAAAGTCGGCCAGAATCATCTCTCTGTCCATGTTGCTATCGCTACTTTCGGAGGCCATGGCAATGACTGGCTAAAAGCGATTCTTCTTCCACTGGCTCTCGTCGCTCGCCTCGCCGCACAAAGGGACACTGGCTTTCAGTAAAAAAAAAAAAAAAAACAACTCTTTGCTCAGACGTGGCGACGGCTGAGATGATGGCGAATCGGAGGTATTCAACTTTGTCGGGGTCTCCCGGCGTCAGATGGACAAGAATCTGTGGAGCAGCGCTACACTGTTCAGTTATCTCATATCATTATTGTCAGCGAGTCCATCGCTTTACGGCTGTCGTAAAGCGACCGCAGCTGTCGGAAAAACTAGAGCCGACCAGAACACGACATTATACTCACTGTTGACTTTCCCGTAGCTTCACTATGACACATATGACTCTCTCTTTCTCTCTCTTTCTCTCTCTCTCTCTCTCACTCTCACTCTCACTCATCTTTCCATAACAATATGCTTTGTCACTCAATCTGTTTTCAGTCTGGATATTCAAGTTGATATGGGCTCATAAAAATGCTATAGATTCCTTTCTTACAAAATAATAAATACTATACACCAGGGGTTTCCACGTCCTTCCACCATAATGTCTTTGGTTTTAGGACGAGTTTGTCCTCAGATGACACCAGAGTTTATTAGCCTCATTGTTGATGTGGAGGTCAGAGTGAAATGGGTCATCAAAACTTTCCCCCAAATGCATCCTCAGAACTTCTTCCCATTGGTTCAAACACCTTTAAAGCTATTACTCCTCACCCTATTCTTAAGAGAGCTCGACTCACTGCAACAAAGAGAACAGTGTTGGAGTACGATGCACATGCATTCAAATGACAATGACGAGTGCAAAAGCAAAATTTTGCCTGTTGCCCAAATTCCAAATTCATAAATACGTGTACACCCTGACAACCAGCAGTGTCAGCAACAACAACAAAACACTACCCAGTCAAGTCTGTGCCTATATGGTCATCCTATTGGGTGGAGAGGGATTAGGCAAGGATCCATGGACCCAGGCCCAGTAGGAGACAGGTGCAGCACAGGAGTGAGAGCACTCATAGCAATCTGTAGGCCATAGTTGTAACGAACCTGTGTACATCTGAATGATTTCTTTACAGCAACCAGTTTAAGGCAGATAATAACGATATTTTTAGAGGTAAAAAAAAGGATTAGATTCTCCATTTGCACAGACACCAAACAAATGCGTCCAGAGAGCACGAGATAGGTTATACATTTGTGAATGTCACATACACCCCCACAACTTCTGTGTCTTTACGCACAGCCATTACGCACCATGTGGCTTACCTTAACTACACGATTAAACCTGGGACCCCCAGGCATTTGACCCGATTTTTATTGCATTCATTGTCGTACAGTACATCACACTAAATCATGGTTAATGTGAGTGTCCACACTTATACGTCGTTTCAAAGTGCATGTGTTTTCATGGGCGCTCTACAGCTTCTGCGCAAAATGTGGAACGTGATCTTTCTTAACTCAGCATATCCATATGCAATTTACCTCAGCGCGCCATCCATCCATCCATCCATCAATCCCTGTCCCTTATGCATTGAGGGTCGTGGGGGACTCCGGCCAATCCCAGCTGACATTTGACGGCAGCTCACCTTTAACCCGTAAGTGTTTGGACTGTGGGAGTAAAGTCGGGGTACCCGGAGGAAACCCACTCTGGCACAAGGGGGAAACATGCAAACTCCACGCAGAAAAGGCCCCGGTCGGTCGCTGCACCAGACAGCCGATGGAAATGTGAGGCGGTACCAAGTCTCATCACCAGAGGGAGCACCATTTCAAGAAAATGAAAAGCTGGTGCCCAGAGACGATGTCGCCACTCTTTTACCAGACATTACAATAAAGGTGAAGCGGTGACTATATCAACATGGCACGATGTGACCACACGCTCGGGAATAACATCTAGCTGGAATAACCGCGGGGACCTTCGTCGCCGTTGCGGTGTCACAGCATCGCGGTCCATTTTCAAAAAGCTCCGCTAAGACAACGTCCCGCCTATCATTAGGTCTATCCAATCATCTTCATCTTTTCTTTTTTTGGGGGGGTAAGTATTTCAAATAATATTTGCACAGCGGCGCCGTGTGAGCAAACATCCTGCCTCTCGCAGCTCAACTCACTTGTTTAAATGTGTCCGTGAGGACATATTTCAGTGGGGATCGTCCCTCTGTTTTGACAGTCAGCCACAATGAAATTGCATTCGGACATCGACGTGACAGTGCTCTTCATGGCGGATCCTCGGCGTAGGTAGGAGTGTGTCTGGGAATGAAAGGACGCGGTCGTCGGCTCTCATCCCTCCGCCTCGCGTCGCCCGTGGATGTGACACGAGCGCGGCAGTCGAGGAGCAGAACGCGCTTCTTCTTTCTCCCTCTCTCTCTCTCTCTCTCTCTCTCTCTCTCTCTCTCTCTCTCTCTCTTTTTAATTTCGGCAATTTGTTATTTGAAAATGGGCGGGAAGCGACTGTGCATGACATCACATCCTTTTGGAACTCTTCGCCGATATAAGCCTCTGTTCGATCATTTGTGTATTTGTTTGTGTTTTGGGTCGCTGCTGATGTTTTTGTGGGTTTTTTCCAGCGCTCGCCTCGGTACAAGGATCGGATGGCGCCCGCTGACCTGCTGCCCGGAGGACGGATGGTGTTGTGCTTTTAATCTCATTTAGAGTAAGGAGGGCTTGTTTTTTTCTTGTTTTGTTCTTTTTTTTCTACCCAAATATCAATCCTACAAATTAAACCTCGTGGTTTCTAAATTTATTCTAGCCGCAGGTAGCTTTTTTTTTTTTGTGTGTTTTTTTTTAAATAGATACGTAGGCTACTGTAAATAGGAAAAGGGCAAAGATGGTCTACACTTCCAGCTGTCTACCTATTTCATTCGATTCATTTCAGCATCGGCTCCAGATGACCCGCTTGACTTCCTCTCCCACGAGAGACAGGGCTTCGACATAGAGCTGGAACACCCGGAATTTCTTTCTTGCTTTTTTTTTTTTTTTTTTTTTTACATGGCCGTCACATACAATGTCAAAGACAAAACTCTTTAAGATGCACATCTGTATATTCCTGGATGGAGCTGGGAAAAGAGAAGAGAAGCTACAATATGAAGTGTGATGACATATTTGGAAATATCGGAAACCATATTCTACTCCTAAAATGCATTGTCATTGTGCATATTTCATTTATTCATTTCAACAACAACAAAAAACTCTTGGCCTTTTTTTCTTTTTTTCTCAGCAGTGGCAGCATATGACTGGTCAATGCCTCGTACTGTATGTGTGGGCGGGAGGTTTTTGATAGGTACATTTGACGCTATAAGTTTTTGGGATTTTCACACAACCTGACAACAGCTTCTTCTGTTCGTATTTTTTTTTTTCTTCACAAGCATGGCTGAAAACTCTCTAACTGACAAGCTCTGCAATGCTGCTGCCTCTGGAAACCTACCTGACGTATTGTTTTGGCTGCAAAATGGAGCAGATGTCAATGGATTAAATAAATACAAGAGAACTGCACTGCAGGTTGGTACTGTACAGACTCTCTTCACCTTCATTTGTGTTTGTTTCCACGAATTCTGCTCCTCACTCGAATGGAGACAAGCAGCCTGTTTAACTTCCTGATATCATCTTTGCTATTATAAGCCTAATCACATTTTAGCTTCAAAAATACGATTAGGCCTTGTTCAACAATGTGTAAAATTAAGCAGCCCAAAAAGCATTTTCAAATGGAGAAATCTGAGGGGTTATAAAGAGGAAGTTAGACCATGAGGCATTTCTGCTAGGCCTTCCCCCATAAGGTTGATCAAATTGTTTTTAAATCAATCGTTTTTTTCTGTATGCAATCATTGTAGATTTGATCATGTAAATTAATTTGAATATTTTATATTCGTATTTGTGTTTTTAAGGGAACAATGATATGTCACTTTCACCAGTTTCACAAGTTAATGTGGTTCCACCATATAGATTTGCCCTTGATCCTGAGAAAGTTATTAAGATTAAAATAATAACAATACTAATAATAATGATAATGAGGACATGCTATTATTATTATTCTAACAAAAGCAAATGCAAGCTGCAAAGTCGAATGAATGTGCTGGTGACTGGTGGAGTGGGAGAAAAAAGGGTTAACAGAATGGTGGAGATTATAAAATGGTGGCTGAGGGTCTGTTTGAGTTGCTGGTTTTGAAACAATGAAACAAGTCAATGAATTGAATATTACTTACTTACTTACATACTTACTATAACCATTACTACTGTAGTAGTAGTAGCAGGAGTAATAATAATAATGGTATCTGAAGCGTATCACATCTGAATAATTATTTCTATTTACACAGTACATTTTATGTGAAGCTCTAATTTTGCTCAAATGTAAAAAAAAAAAAAAAAAAAATACCCATTGTGTCTTTTTTTTTTCAAATGTCAGTCGAATTGTTAATAGGCCAAATCAATATAGTCCCCTAATGCTATTTGACTGTCTAATGGTGCGTAACAGCTGAGTCAGGTCCTATGAGTTAGGCCGCGACACGCCTGTAGGCCGCAGACTCATCCGCCCCCCCTCTTCCGTCGTGCAGGTGGTGATGTTGGGGAGCACCAGCGTCGTTGAGGCTCTCCTTGCGGCGGGGGCACGCCCCGACGTGCGCGACCCGGTCCTCGGTCTCACCGTGACCCACGACGCCGCGCGCGGAGGGTTCGCGCACACCGTGCGCGCGCTGCTGCAGCACGGGGCCAACGTGGACCTCGTGGACGACCGGGGGAACCTGCCGCTGCACCTGGCCGCCACGGCGGGTCACCTGGACGCGGTCCGACTGCTGATCGGACGCACCGCGGAGCCCCGCATGCCCGACAACCAGGGACGCACCGCCGGGCAGCTCGCCCGGGAGTGTGAGCACCTCCCCGGGAGGATGGCCACTGCCAATTACATCGAGGAGTATTTGAGCTCACGTGAGTATTTTTCATATTGGAAAATTATGTTTTATCAGCACAATAATTCAAAGCTTCAGTAGTTTCCAAGAAGTTTTCATAAAAACTGTATTTCTTCAGCACGTATCTTCATATCTTCAACATAAATGCACAGAACAATACAACAATATCGGTAAAAGATATAAGCAAAAGACGTATAAAAGAAAATAATACAAGCAAACAACACGAGTTTATAAACCACGCATTAAAAGGCTTTTCCTATATTGGCTCTTAGGAGGAGAAGGGAAATTGTTTTGGTTGCTATCTGTAAAACAAAACGAATATAATGCTAGATTAAATTTACATTTTCACCCATTGCTCATGGCCATGCAGTTGGATGGGTCAAGAAGTGCACCTCCATGACTCACATGTTATTTGGAAAACAGTGCACGAGTTGTGTGCTGGTTGGACAGTTCGAAACGCAGTGGAGAGTCCACAATGAACTCTGGGTTTGCCTTTACAAAGAAATGGTTCCAACAACCAGGCCTTGTTGTGATGAGGAGTTCCTTTATTATTCCTTCAGGTGTCTGTATGTGGATTCTGAAAGATACCCAGAACAGAATAAACCATATACAGATAACAAATAAACAACATTCACGATATCTGTAACATCTTTATAATAAACGCACCATGTAGGGAGACCGGATGTGGTTGTAACACTTTTTGCACACAGTAAGTCAATGCATTTATTAGCTAGGATTCTCAAACTTTTATACAAAGTACCCACATTTGTTAACTACAAATAGCACCAATTCAAACCTCTGCAAGAATATCACAGACCTCGTGAGTTGATGTCAAATACATAATGTTACAAAGGCCACCGCATGCAATATGCTGCAAAAATAGGTTTATTGAAATAAGAGAACAACGTTGTATAGCTAGCTGTAGTAGCATAGTGGTTTAAAATCACTTATAACAGTAGTACAAGTGCTAAACAAAATATAGGCTCAGTGAAAAAGTTTTTTTCAACAAATTCAGTATAGAGCAGTTTCCAGCCTAAACAGCCACCATGTGGGATCGAGGAGGAAGTGGGTGAATACGGAAATGATCACATCACTCCTATCTTTTCTCTTATTGGTGGAATTCAAACTTCAACGCTATGATGACTGGTCAATCTTCTCAAAATACTTTTCTTTTACTCGCTTCGCTTAACTACACAGCTCTAACTTACTTGCTGTATCCATAAACATGTTATATTGAACACCATATGGGCAAAATGCTCACTCTGAATGGAAATGAGGTAATACATCGCTCCCTCTTGCTCTTGAATCATTCTGTTCGGTAAATGCAATAACAAACTAGAAGACAACTTACAGTTTCCACGGACGCTTACACCACACGTAAACCTCAAATGATGATCACCATACTGGGGTTAACTATCTGACTTTCACTTCTCTGTGAGCGGACTGCTCTCCGTGCTGATGGCAAGCAGTTCTCCCTCTGTTGCTGGGCAGAATTCGGAGGCATGCTTTGAAGCAGTGTGGACTAGATAGGAGCATACTTCGGTAGCTTTGTGAAGAAAACATTGTGTTTCACATGTACCGTATGTAAAGACTAAAAGGGCCTGCAGCGGCAGCAGAGCTACAAGGTTTGAGTAGATATTAAACATATGGCGACCATTTCCTTATATGTAATCTATACTATTTACAGGCATACATGTCTAGTAAACTTGAAAATGTTATACTGTATCATTTAATATTGTTTTGATCCAAACTGAGAACTGATCTTTGGAAGCCTTCTGTAAAATGTCCTACATGAGGACATTTGGGCCGGTCCTCATTTTCAAAGGGCTGTTATCAGGTTAAGATTGTTTTTTAAGGTTTAGGTTATGGTTTAGGGTTAGGGCTGGGATTAGGCATTTAGTTGTGAGACACCTGTTGATCAAACTGGAAACACACACACACACACACACACACACACACACACACGGTATGCACACTGTTTCCTGGATTAGTAAGGTGTTGATATCAAAGCAGTGGTTTTGTAAAAGATGTTGATCTCTTATGTTGGAGTGTGTGCACCAGGGCTGTCACTTTTTATTTGAAGTTAAACATTCATTTGGTAAAAATGGTAAAAGTTCATATTCAAACTGTGATGACCCTAATCAAATACAAAATACAGCTGAAGTAGTTTGCTTTGTGATCCAGCAGAGGGCACTCCCTATCAGCTTGACCTATTGCATGACCTCTTGACCCCTCAGTAAAGTGAGCCTGTAGTGTTATGTTATGTGACGAAAATGAGGAGGCAAGCAAAGAAATCCTGAGTGGACAATCACGACACCAAAGCATCTTCTGAGAGGCGGTGGGTTCTACACAAGTGGCAACGCACCGCGACGTCACCCAGTGGTTTGTCAGCTGTGGCCTCTTGGAGAGTTTAACATTTTGTCCAGCGACATTTCATTTATTGAAACCAGGAGAAACCGTATTTGGAGGAGCCAGAGGTGGGCCTGACTCGGGCTCTAATTCTGACTTGAATTTTGCAGAAAATGACTGAGACTGTGTGTGTGTGTGTGTGTGTGTGTGTGTGTGTGTGTGTGTGTGTGTGTGTGTGTGTGTGTTTTTGTGCTTGTGCTTGTGTGTTTCTGACACCTCCTGAACCTGTTACTGTTGGATAAATTCAATTCAAAAAGTTATTTTTTATTTGAGTCTACATGACATACAACACAGGGCTGGGCTGTTGGCCTGATTCAAAGTTGAACATCTATTTGAGTTTACTTACGGCCTAACTCATAGGACTTACTTGACTTTATGAACCGTTAGATTTTTTGATCGTTCCTAAAAGTTGTGACAAGGTGCGAGTTGGGGATTTATTGTCCGCTGTGAACATCAGTGCATATGTAAAAATGAATCAATGAATAACACACGTTGGAGGAAGCAAAAAAGTTAATCAATTGTTTCTTTTTAACTTTTTTTTATTATTATTATTATTTCTAAATTAGCATTTAAATTTTGATTTTGATTTTTCTTTTCATTTGTTTTCTTTACTAATGAAAAAAAAACTATTCTAACGTTTTGTTTGCATTGCGTCGTATGTTGATTTAACTTTTTTTTTTTTTTTTTTTTGAACATATCGCGTTAAATTTCAGCCACGTCGCCCAGCTCGAGATTATTCTTATGAATGGAAATGTGAAATACGCACACGGGTCGTTTCATTATTTCGTTATAGGCCGCGGTTTAATTTCCTCCACACGTTTTGACGTGATCGGAATCATTTCGATCGCCCTGTCTGCGTGGTTATGAAATAGAAACATCGCCGATCATTTCTGCCACACGACCACGACGAACCTCCACGTCTTTGTCCACGTGACACCGACGGACCCGAGACGAGGTCATCAGAGCGTCGTGGTGTGTTTTCAAGGCCTTGAGCTTCAGGCCTCAACGCGAAGCTGGCCTTCTTGTATTTATCGAAAAAGTAAAAGAAAAGAAGAAAAAAAACAGGAGGAGTGAAATCAATAATCCATATAGGGGTCCGAGTATCCTGTATCTGGGATTGGTCGGAGAATGGGCGGAGGTCGATCGGAGGCACTGAGCGACTTTTTATGTGAATCCAGTTAAAGATGCGACACGTTAAAGAAATGAAACACAAAAGACGGTAAATTCTGTATTTTCATAAAATAGATGGATGTCATGTTTTACTTTTACTTACATATTTTTGCTAAAAGCCGATTTTTCTTTCCTTTTTAAAATGGTTTGATTAACAAGATTCTCAGGTTCATGTTTTTTTTTTCTTTTAAGAATCCCTGTGCCATTTAGTAAAATATATACTCCATTATAATGTTTCTAAAGTTTTTCATATTGTTCATTTATATCATTGCACTTATGTATTTGCATTATTGTCATTTATCTTTCGATAAGGATACGTTTGTGACATTAAGTCATTCATTATTTTCTCTCTTTGTCTCACACAGATTAGAGGAGGATAAGGATGAAGACAAAACTCAAACTTCATTGTATCGGAGTCTTGATTTGGCTGAATACTTCTTTTGATTCTGTTATTGTGCTTATGCCCTTTTAATATACTGATTTAATATACTGAATAAGATTATATTATTTTTTGTTTGTATATTTAGTTTTTTTTACCTATATTCTAAATTGCCCTGAATTGGCTTGATAATGAGACGGTTTACACACTTATCTATACATTTGAATGCTGTTTGGAGATATGGGGGAGACCAAGCTCACTGCTGTCAATGAAAACTGCTAATTTGTGATCGTGATGTAAAATAATATTCTCCCCCCACTCAATGATTCTGGTACATACTGTGTAGTGCAATCCAGTACTAACACTATGGCCCACATAATCTACACAAAGCAATGATCAGTTTTTGTTGAATATTTCTGCAAAGTTTTTAAATCAGATGTTTATCGTTGGGGTCATAGTGGTGTATTGAAATGCGTTTCTAATTTTCATCCACTGTAATGTTTGTAAATGGTACGGGCAAAACATTAGAATCACATCTCAATATGAAGTAGTGAACATTATCATTTTTGTAAAAGTTGACGCTTTGGCTGAACGCTTTTATCGGATTGCATTCGATTTTCCAGGTGTACCTATTAGTGGCCACCTGAATTTTATTCTGTCACTATTTGAGAGCCATCTAAATATGTTTTTCCAGGCTCTTCACAAGGTTTTTGTCTGTCGTCTCACTGTGTGAATTGTGCAGACAAATGCCACATTAAGGTCGTGTACACTCAAAAACAAAATATTTGTTTTCGGTGCAGAGACATTTAGAAATTGCTGCTATGATTCATTAACAAGTCAGTAACTTGTAACTGGGGTGTCATCAGTGGAGGAGTGAGTTGTGAACAAAATGAGAAATTGTTTCCCTAAAAGCCGTTTTAATTTTATCAGTTTAACTAAAATGTAAAAAAAAAAAAAAGCCTATAATGTCATATCCTGAGAAAGTGACATTTGTATTTAGCTGTGCCTGAGCAATGTGAAAAAAAATACAACAGCACTACATAAGTGTGACGCTTATAACTGTCAGGTGTTTTTGTGACTCTTTTTTTTTAACGATGGTGCATTTGAGCGTTCACCTCTGGAAGGTCAGGTCAGCCCCTGAATGAGAAAGAGGAAATGTTGAAAACAAAACTCCCGTCTCTCTGCTCTTGCTTCCTTTCTCTGCTGCTTCATTCATGAGAAGATGTAAAATCAGGAAATTACATAATAAAAGACAGCGATGAAACTGTTTGTCCCCAGTTTTATCAGTGTGAGTGCGTATGTGAGTGTGTGGTATCATTTATTTGAGCAAACAACAAACCATGACTATAACTGATTATGACCAACTATTTAATTTAGATTCTGGGCTACACCAGCAAAGTTGTCTGAGGCTAAAGTGTTATGAGTGTAATTTGTCACAATGTTTGTATCCAAACAAATGAAACCAGATATGTATCCGATTTGTTGGGTCTATTAATCTATTCGGTTTTGAAAAATCAAGTGCTAGTACACCTGGTCCATTTATGAACTCTTGGACATTGTCAAAAAAGAGCAGAAGGAATATGGTGATGACTAACATTGATGATATTGATAAATAACTCCTTTTAACTTTAGAATTATGATTCTCCATCAAATAATCAAAATGATATGGTGATTTGCTGCAGAAGTAAGGCAGAGGGTTGCTTGCTGTGCTATAGTAGTGTCTGCCTTTTGGAATATTATAGGAGCATCTGACAATAATCATAGTAATTGAAGCTTTTGTGATCAGAATAGCCAACATCAAACACATGGTGTCAGTGAGCAAATACACTATTATGTTCAACACATTGAATACCATGTTTTATGATGAAAAAAAGAAAAAGAAATGAGTCACATTCACAGGCAGTTAAGTTCTGTTGCAATGTCTATTTATTATTTGCCTTTAGTACATAGCATATGCATACTTATGCTTACAAAAGCATTCATACACAAACATACAACACACACACCCCATTCATATATGAGCAAACCTTGCTGTTCAAAAAAAAAAAAACAGCCTTAAAGAGCACTCACTTCTGGATATTTTAAATAAATAAGTCTCTGGTTCAAAGTCGTGGCCACACCCCTAGCTTGTGGTAAAACAACGTTGTGTGGCGGTTTCATTGTTTTCAAGCTGCTGTCATTTTCTGGGGACGTGAGCACACTGTGCCGCCATTACAGGAAATCTATTTGGGTAAGACGGCTCAAACATCTCATGACTTAGCCGCACACAGTGTCAATGAAGCCGCTCCATTGATAAATGTACATGTGACTTTGGGAGATTCCTCAGTGGGATCAGGATTGTGGAGTGGAATCTTTGATTTTTTTTTTTTTGGAGGAACTATGGCAGGTACAAACACACTTTATACTGTGACAGGATTTAACATGGTTTATCCCCACAATCCCAATATGCATTGCCAATCCCACTCAGCCTTGACTGGGTCCAGACTGAGTAAAGAAAAACAAAAAAACAATACTTGCCTTTTCTGCAGCAATGCATTTGTGACCACAGGACTGTCGCAGGGAACCAGCTATGCGATCTGACAGGAGCCCTCGGGAGGAGAGCTAGGTGCTGTGACAGAAAGCTCATCCAAACAGTACGTTACACTGACAAATGTATTGATTCAGTGACAATGTGGGAGGAGGATTTTCTTGACCCACCTTTTTTGTTTTCTTCTCAACATAAGAAAATGCGATGACCGCCAGCTCGGCAGCAGCATTTGCCTCAACTGTTTGTGTTTTGATCGCCCACCTCCTGTTTTCTTGAAGTTAACTAGACTCTGCTCCAGAATTTAGCAGCTGATACTCACATGTAAACTAAGGCCATGAGGCTCCACCTCACTGATGGAGAAGAATGTACAACATTAAACGTTAAGTAGATTAAAGTACTGTGCAAAAACTAAGGTGCTGACTTCACACCTCATACAAAGGCCATGAAGCCTTGCACGCACGCACGCGCACACACACACGCACACGCACACACACACACACACACACGAAAAGGCATGTTTTTTTCAAACTCGGTTGGGTCTCCATCATGCCGGCATAGCAGGGGAAAGCTCAAATGATTTAACCTCACCTGCATATTGCAAAGTCTGACCGACTAGCCCGCATCAGCGGGGAGAAGGAAAATATAACTAAAAATGTTTATTTCTTTGTGCTTTCATCAAGAGGGTGAACTGGGTGATGGACATTTTTAAAATGTTGCGAGGATATCGTTTAGAGTGAGGCGTCAACTTCACGTGAAGAAAAAGAAGATGGTAAAAATTTAAAGAAATATAACCTTGAACTTAGAACCTATAATAATTATCATTTCATTGTACATCTGCTGACCACATCAGGTGAGTAAACATGCTCAGTCACACAACCAATGACGACATTAATTCTTCTACGATCACTGTCATGCCCCTTGGCACCTTTAACTGTTTTCCCTGTGGATGTTTGTTTTAAAACTGGTAGGTCTTGTTTTATGAACAGGTTTTTATAAATGTGCAATCACATGAAATGAACCCAACCGTGTGCATGTTTTTAATTATGTCCTCGACTTGTCCTTAAAATGACAACCGACCTTAGAATTAAATCAGTAGTTTGGTTGATGTCACCAGTAACACATGATGCACCCTCTCCTGGTTTAGACAAATCATTGCAATGGTGATGAAGACGTAGGTCAAACAAATCACATACTTCACTTTGATATTATTACTGGATGCATACGGTCAACTCTTGTCACAAGTCTTGATTTAGAAGTGCAAATATCTCTGATTTGTATTAATGGTTTGTTAATTGGTCTACTCGTGCTTTGACACATACGCGCTTTCTCGCTTTACAGTGGGCGTGCCTGACGATCATGGATGGCAAGATCTGAAATGGAGAAAGTCCTTTGAGGTTAAAAGCACGTAACTGTACTTTCTTTTGCAATGTCTGTGTTGTTAGTGAACACTGAGCCCTTATACTGACCCACCAAACAAACAGAACAGATTTCACAAAGCCACTTGACAAATTGATCAAACCACTGACCAGTCTTCATTTTCTCACGGGAGACTTGTACAGACGGTCAAGGCCTGTGGTACGTCTGCAGAGAACATCTGATGTCCGTAGTCTTTAGTCTGACGTCCATATCTAGCAGTCTCTACATCACTCATCTTCATCTCTGTAGCATTTCTTGCAGCTGGTATGACTCAGCAACAGGCGTCTGGCAGGTCCTCTGAGGGATGTTTCTTTTCCTTTGTCTTGCCGTTTGTCACTATGGTAACAGGGCTCCAGCAATCCAAGAAAAGCAATCTGCAGCTTGATAATGGCAGTCACATGTCTTTGCCCCTGTATTCTTTCATTGTTCATTTCAATGATGGAGTAATACAGGAAGTGTGTGACTGGGTAGGATTTGCATGAGTCTTCATGTTTATAAAAGTGGATCTTGAAAAGGTTTCTTATTCATACCAGTCAACGGTCATCATCCATTCCCCTTGACTTTCTTTTACACTTCTATTAAAGCCCCCCCCCCCCCCCATTGTCAGCTCACGTCTTTTACTCCTTCCCTCAATCCAGCTTCCTCCTGATCGTTCTGAACACTTCAATTCCTCCAAACTTTTCCCAAATGCAGTCCTGTCCAGCAGGTCAAAGGAACATGTGGAACGTGCATGCGTGCATGCATGCGTGCACGCACACACACACACACGCACATATACACACACACACACACACACACACACACACACACACACGAAAGAGAGTGTACAAGAAAAATGTTTTACATAATCACTGCTTTGATATCACCACTTTACTAATCCGGGATACAGTGTGCATACTATATATGTGTGTCTGTGCGTGTGTGCGTGCCCGCCTGCCCGCCCGTGTGTGTCAGTTGGTCTCATAGGAGGAAAGCAGCGCGGCGTCCACAGGCTCCATGCAGGAGGGGCAGGTGAAGGACCTCATCAGCCAGTCGTCTATACAGTCCATGTGGTAAATGTGCATGCAGGGCAGGAACCGGATGGGGTCTCCGTAGACAAAGTCCATCATACAGATCACACACCTGCAGAGGACACAGAAACAACGACTATCACTCTGAACTACACTTTGATGAGGATTGGAAATGGACGGCATGGAAATACAGACAACAATCAAAGAGAAATTAGAAGTGCAAACATTATTTTGATCTTTTCATTTGACACTACACAGACTTAATTGACTAGGAGAATACCTGAACTTCGATTTTGCTTGTTCTATGTGTGCGTGTTGCCTAGCGACAATAGCCGGATGAGGGTAATGATTCTCATTTACAAACTCACAAAGCAACATTCTGTGATATCCAGAGATTGTCCGATACCGATATCGGAAATGCCTCTAATACTGCGGAAAATGCAAGATGGGGCATGAGCAAATAGGCTAATCTCCGTACCAATACAATACTACTTCTTTGAAGTAGTTTGACCCAGATAAAACTGCAATTTTATTTTCTCAATTCTCCACTGCAGAGTCCCACAAGTAAAACGGCGACGTGCACTGTACTGTTGTTTTATACGGTTACTGTGAAAGATAAAATGGTTTATAAGCTGTGGCTGCACTTCAACAGCTATGTAAAGGAAATAATTGTTGTTCACTCCTAAATGTATTTTTCACTTTTTCAGTTATGATTTAAAAATTAAAGACCTACAAATATTAACAGATCACAACGGTGAAGTAGCACCTCTCCTCACTGTTACTTCCTCTGCTTTGTCTGACCACCAAGGACTTTCTACTCACTCTCTGATCTTCTTCTCATCATCCCGCCCCAGGTCATACACGCCCTTCGGCAGGTGCTGGATGAGCCCGATACGCTGAGCGATGCGAACCTGCTCCTCCTCTGTCAGCTGTGTGGCCAGTCTGGCTTGGCTGGGTGTTGGGTGATAGATTGGTACATGGATCTGCTCCTACAGAAAGAGAGATGAGAACACGTTTAAAACATTTTTTTTAAAAAGGGCAAGCTAAGTCATTGTTTTGTGAACCTATGCCTTAGCATTCTGTGACATGACATTAGTATGTAGGTGAAAATCAGCTGAACAAAAATCACATGTCATGATCAATTATCACTTAATGTGACCACTTCATTCAGCTCCAGGACAGTTATGGCCAAGTGTACACATCCTAGTCCTAAAATATGTTTATTCGCTGGAAATCGGGTCAAGTTTTGCAAAAGAGCCACAAGGTTATGAAACTTTATTTTGATCATGGCAAAAACATTCTACGTTGACCGGAATATAAATTTTCATTTTAATACTGAGATGAAGAATATGTCACCACCTGTCATTACAATACTGGAAGGCATTACTGTCTTTCAGTCTGAAGGGTGGGTCTGACTACACAGAACAGGTGAATGTGAAAGTTTCGCAATCCAGCAGGCATACTTTGTTTTAACAAGTAATCCCTCCCGTCATTAAGAAGCCCCACGGGACTTAAATGCTAAACGATAACTATTGCGCGATGCAATTAATGACAAAGGGGGAAAAAAAGAAAAAATATTTGTGCCCATGTTGTGGGATTATGACATCAGCCAGTAGGTGGGAGTGTTTCCTCACACCCTGTTCCCAACAGCTGGTGCAGCAGAGAGGTAAATGGGCTCTTCTCTCTGAGTCTTTTCAGCCAAGTCAGGCTGTTTAAAAATGAAGAAAATTAAATAAAATAAATGAAAAATCTAAAAAGAAAAAAAAAGTTACATATATATATATAGTGGTGTCAAGCAGTTTTGACCACAGCAGCACCAAAGGCAGCGCCTGAATCATTAATTTCAGGTGATCTAATCTAAACTTCCACTCTTCAAAGTATTCAAAGTTCACACTAGCCTCAAGCAGCCAACGTCTGTCTGTCTGTCTGTCTGTCTGTCTGTCTGTCTGTCTGTCTGTCGGTCTGTCTAAGCTTCGGTCATCAGGAAGTCATCAGGAAGTCTGCTGTCCTTCAGCGTGTCTGTCAGAAGGGTTTTACATACTACTGCACAAAACCACACCAGTAGAAGTTTGAAGTGCATATGAAGGCAACGTCAAATCAAAGTGAGCATCAGGGTTTCAGTATCAGGTTGTAATGTGTCAACCGAAAAGTCACAATATTGCCACACCACAAACCTTTACTATACCCTGTAAACTCTATGTAATACTGTACATTTATAACTAATTGAGGTATTAAATATTATCTGAGAAAAACAGTTAAACGGCAGGCAGATAAATCAATAGTGAAAACAAATATTAGCTGCAAATTAATAATAACTAAGCCCTTTAACTTTATAACATCAAAATGGTAAAATGCTTTACCTTCCTGCAAAAATGTTTTGTCTTACAAGGTCTGTGAAAACATAAAGCGGTTCAATAAACGGCTGAGACACTGAGTTATATGGGAAACTTTACATCCTTTGTAGAACCTTGGTGTCTCGGTGTCTTCCACCTTTCAGAAAACAACTCTCTATTCACTCGACTCTCAATTTGCGGTCGGTGATTGTGCCTCTGCCTCATTCACTTCCTTCCTTTTCTTCCTCCCTCTATTCTCATATCCCCACTGCAGTGGTGGTGGGTGCACTAGTTTCTCTTCTTCATGACCCCAGGCTTTAGTGCACCGACTCTCTCCCCGTCCTCCTGTGTGCCAAACATTTACGTCAGGCAACTTGAGCCAGGTCATGGATTAGGCTAAATCCACTTTAATGCTGTTAAGCAAGCTCTTTCATTGACCACCTGTATATCTACACTCCAGGCACGACCTTTTGGCACAAACCACACACAACTGAATGATGCTGGAGGTCAGACTGGTGTCAGGAGGAGAGAAATCTATCTGAACCTTCTTATGAAGATTAATCTGACAATGTTGTGTAGCTTCCCCGTCTGATCTGCCTGCACAAAATTGCACCTCAAACTACTAAACTAACCCACGGGGTTAGGTTGAGGGGTAAGCATGAAATTTAAACCCCTCGCTATTTCCTTTCTTTGGTTTTGGCTTGACGCATGACACACACATACGCGCTTTCTCACTTTACAGTGGGCGTGCCTGACGCTCGGGGATGGCAAGATCAACAACCAATTTAAGTTTCCTGATTGGGACACACAACATAGGCAGCTTTTGTGCTAACATGCCATGCAATGCTAAAGGGAAGTACATGGGAAATAAACCCCACGACCAGATGAACACATGGTTCAACAGCTGCCTCGGCCTCCTCTCTCCAGGCTCATTTAAACGTTTGATGTCGGGCATGACTTGATTGGCTAGCGCCTGTACTTGGGCATTTCTTTCAATACAATTTGATTGGCAGCTGTCAATCAAAGTTCTACCACACGCAGAGCAAGCAAAGCAACAGAACCACAGTGCAGTTCAGCAATGCCTGACGTCACCCCATTTAAAATGAATGAGCAGCGTTTTCCTTTGACGCCTCCACCACGTACATGTGGGTCCTGCGTAACGGACACAGAAACCATTTTAAAACATAGCCTCATTTTATTTCTTGAAAAGCTAGAATTTGAAGTTAAATGTTTTTTAATTGCAAAGAACAAAATGACAGCGTTAGCGAGGGAACAGCGTCTCGGCACCACAGCATTTCCAGCCATGAGTCAGCAAAACTAGTAGTTGATGCAGTCGGCTTCTCCCCTGACGGCCGACAGCCACTCCCTTTACCCATGTGAAAAAGAGACGGCAGCAGGAATAAAAGCTACAGACAGGGCCAACAAGGGGGCAACAGTGTATGTGTGTGTGTGTTCGGATGGTGAACTGCAAGGTGGTCAGCAGTGTCATTGTTGTCAAATGCCTTTGCCTTTCCCCAGCAGTCAGCTGGCCAGTGACATATGTTCAGCATGTGACCTCAGACAACAGTCGGAGAGGTGGCGAGTGAGACGGCAAGGGTGAAAGGGGCGACTGAGGTAGCGGCGGAGGTGGTGGCAAGTTGAGCCAAATTACAGAGCTTGGTGTCCTCTGTCAAACACGCTGACGGCTGCTGAGCCAGGCACACAGCAGCAGAACCCGACAGGCTGCCAGACCAGGGCTGCTAACGCTGAGGGGGAAGGGAGGTGAAGATCAGAGGCAGGAATGAGAGCAGACACACACAGAAGGAAACGAATACCCGCTACCTTCCATCATCCATAACTTAATGAAAGTGGGAAGTGGGAAGATGAAATATGGAGTCACTCTCTGGCCACAAGTTCAATGACAGCCTAGTTTCTCCCCACAGCCTGATTCTGCCTGATGACAACCTACTTTTACTTTCAACATTACTGGTTCAATTACCTACACAAGCTGTTGGTTTTGGACACTCATAAAACACATAAAATATCTGCAACATTAGAGATGTTCCTATTCTGATACCAGTTTCAGGAATGCCTCCAATACTGCTGAAAATGCTTGAGCGGCATCAGCGAGTACGCTAATCTATGTACCGATACAATACCACGAGTTTAGAGTATATTAGTTTCACCCAGATTTGCAATTTTCTTTTCCTGGAAATCACTTCTTCCTCGCAGCTCCAAAACAGCAGTTGCACTGCACTGCCACTGGCTAGTACTGTTATTAGAGCAGTGAAGGAGGTGATTTCCGGCACTGTAGCCTGTAGTGTTTGCCAGAGCGAGCGGAAATGTCAGCAATTTGGCAATATTTCATGCTGTAAAGTTCCACAAATATAAAGGCGACGTTTGTTTATTTCTTTTAATAAAATAAGTTCTGTGTCATTCATTCTCTGTATGTATCTGTTTTTCAAAAGGCTAAACCAGAGCCAGGCTACAAAACAATGACAGCAATCATCACATCCAAACAGGGTTAGTGCCATACAGCTGGTTAAAATACGTAAAAAAAAAAAAATTCACATCAACTGGTATTGGATCAGTACTCAAAACAAAACAATTCCAGCCACAGGTCCTGTGTGCTGACATGACACTGACATTCCACAGCAACCCGGAACATTTAAGGGCTAAAGTGTATGAGGAAAAGTTAGCTGCTGACATGCAGCATGGTAACACGGCATTTCTCTTTTGAACACGTGCTATGAGAACAGCATAGTGACGAGACAAACAAATGCATTTTAATGACTTGTCAAGCCTTAACCATTCCCAGTGAGGGGGATATCTACTTGCCGTATTTGGCTGTATTCTGTGTGCAACCTAAGCAGTGCCAATATGACATTAAGGGGAGGCAACGCCAGAAACATGAGGTGTATTGCAGGCGTTGAAATGTTAGCTCTCTGTCTAAAAAAATCTCTGAACAAGACCTGTAGACACATGAACACAACACAGGCAGGCCTGAAAAGAAGACAATTGGAGGGGACGAATGCTCATGAACACAACCGGATGTGTTTGTTGATGTGATATCAAGTCAGGCAGGCAGCCTGATGATAACGCTATGTGTACAGTATATGTTTTACTTCATCAGCCTGTTAAAGCAGGAAGTTGGGGCATTGTGTAGGGGATTTTCATTAACTCCAGTATTACAAATTACACATGACAAGGCTCATATTAAGACTTTCCCTTAGGCTACATTCAATTCAATTCACTTCAATTTTACCCAACAGTTCTCACAATGAGCAAGCGCTTGGTAACCGTGGAGAAAGCAAATCCTTTTAACAGGAAGAAACCTGTAGTCGAACCGGACACAGTGCAGGCGGCCTTCTGCCTTAACTGGTTGGGGTGAGCGGAGAGAAATGGGGAAGAGAGAAGATGTGGTTGGAAATTTCAATGTAACATATTGACCAAATACATCCTGACACTTCTGATCATACAAGGCCGGGATGGCAGCTGTGAGAAGGAGATGAGTACGAGACTGTGAGAACCGGTCGTGAAGAGGAACAGCAACCTTCGGTGTCTTATCAGCCAAAGCCTGCAGACACTGAGGTCACTGACCATCAGTGCAACCCCTACACACACACACACGCACACGCACGCATGCTCATACACACGCTCACACACACGCTCACACACACGCTCACACACGCCTACACGTGCATACCACCATATCTGATTCATGAGATTCAAGTCATGCCTGTGGTCAACTCATCTGTCAAACAATGAGGACGAGGTCACACTCCGTTCTTGGTTTTCCTGCATCTTTGAGGGTAGTTTAGGAGAAGATATTTTCCTCTTATCTTTAAAATGTTATGAAGATGTCTTGTTGGCATTTTTTTTATGGATGTTCTTACTGTAGCCACAACCGTGCAGAAAATCATTGTTCTATGTCTTCACTCACTTTCTTCCTCCTAATTTCCACTCCAGGTTTGACGGCTAATTAGAAACCAACTCCAGAGAAAACTTACTTTCCCATTTCCTCTGACCAAGCTGGGTGAGCTCAGAGCACACCGTTGACTTTAGGCCTTCTCATCTTGATAGCAATGCTGTTGGTTGACTGACTGTGATCTTCAGCTGTTTGTGTATCTGCTGGTGTTTTACCCCTGACCTACTAAACCCTCTGGACCAGGGCAGCAATGGCTTCTTTGAAATGTTTAGAATCATTTTTACCCTCCCTCAAGGCATCGTGTTCACAAAAAATGGAAGTGTATTAAGGAAGACAAAGTTCAGCTACATGCAAACACAGATGGACACTAGAACTTTCGAAGTCTGCACCTTAACATAAGGGTAGCTGACAGCAGCATAAAGGCCTTTGTGCCAAACTGAATGTGATCAAAAAAAATAAAGGTGACAGAGGCATGAGAAGCCAAATACACACAAGCATGCTCTACCACACACCCACACACTCTCTCTCTCTCTCTCTCTCTCTCTCTCTCTCTCTCTCTCTCTCTCTCTTCTCTCTCTTCTCTTCTCTCTCTTCTCTTCTCTCTCTTCTCTCTCTCTCTCTCTCTCTCTCTCTCTCTCCTCTCTCTCTCTCTCTCCTCTCTCTCTCTCTCATAAGCCAGTCCTACAGCGATGAGTCAGCACTCGTCTCACCAGCTGCTTTCCAAATCACCACACTCGACACACAATGTGCTGTCAGCAACACATAACACACGTATGCACACAGACACACGGGCACAGGCTCACCCACAGCAGCCTTCACAACTCTACGAGACACACACACAAAAAACACAACTGCGCCTCCCGTGGCCTCCCCAACTGACACAAAACAAACACACCCTTGCTCACTTTGAAATCATTTCGACAAGACATTAAACGGTCCACTAGTCTAAGTGGTTGGCTCTGTGGACTGAGCTCATGCACTTAGTTTTCAACATCAATTCATCCACTCCTCCACCAGCCTGTGTGCATGTGGGCCACTTCTATTTTTAATTCTATATTCTGACATCAAACTAATTTACATTTTTGCCATCGGACATACACACAACGGATTCATTATCATTCCACTTCATGTCATATTAAATGGAATTTCAAACATGTATGATACAAAGGAAACATTTTGCAACACTTGACAATAGGATGGTAAATATCAAATAGCAGGCAGCTGCTAAAACTCATATTATAAATAAAAAACTTTTTTTCAATAAATCTCTATTCTTAAAAGTGTTTTAATGTAAGAGATATTGTATGTATTATGATTAGGTCATTGCCTCTACAGAAGCCATTAACAGCAATAGAGGCAGTTATAAATTTGAAGTGTTGCCCCAACCCTGCTTGTATGAACTTAATCAAAATATTGTCTGAGAATAAACAGGGTACATTTGTGTGATAGTGTCCATATACTGCCCTGTCTTTGTTCAACGCAGGACTTAAGTCGGCCTGGATCCCTGCAGATGCCAGTCCGCGCACTGCCTCATTTCAGGCAGGAAATTATTCAACAGCACCAAATGCAGTGGATACACCCACTTCCAGATGGTGGAATTCACCCTCCTGTGATTCACCGCTGACTGTGGATTCTCAGGTAACACGGTGTGATCTGTATCAACACGACAGACACTATCAAGAAGCACAGTAGTTTATAAGCGGGAGTATAAGAGTGTTTCAATAATATTCCAGTTTGGATATAACTTCTACAAGAAAAGACATAGTGATGTCTCAGGCTATTACCCAGTGGGAGAGCTTCCATACCCGTGTCTAACCTGGTTTAAGGTTGAAATGGAATCAAAATTGTCATCTTCTCACAGGGTAATGTGGAGTGTTTGAGATGCAAAAAGGCCAAGAAGAGGGACGGAGGGCAGCAACATGTGCAGGCCTCCAGTCACAACTTTGCAAATAATCAACTCCCTGAAGACGAGAGGATCTACAGTACCTCGAAGTTGTTTCTTACAATTCAACAGATTTTAATAGTACAGAAACCTGCTATAATCAGACACTCAGATCTGACTCATGACCCTTGCATTTTAATACAGTATATGTTGTAATGCAGCACTTGAAATACAATTTCTGATGAAATAAATTAAGTAAATATGATGGATTTCTTTTCAAATACAATGAATGTCTTGGAGATTTGATGCAATGAAAGCCCCCCATCTATTCTCATTTGTTACAAGACATCCATCCTATCCAGACTGTTATTTTTAGGCTGTGAAAACAATTACAGCGTTGGTTCTAAATCACCACCGTTCTCCTGTATGAATTTTCTGTAACTTAAGCCCAGCCAGAGCCCCCCCCTCCCTTTTTGGATTTCATTGGTGTGATTTCCAGCTCCAATGTTGATTTCCAGCTCCAATGTTTCTCATAATGAACCGTCTGGTGTGAAGGACAGATCTGCAGTCTGGCATCCTGGCAGTTGCACACGGGCCATACTCAACAGCTTTTTTATGAACACAGCAATCTTGATTCTAAATTGTGCATAGTGGAGACTTTAGTCCCATTTCTAACACAAACAGCACTTCCAAAATTGTCTTCAGCCAAACTGCAAGCACACAAAAAATGTGTGCTCTGTTCTCAGACTGGGCTCAGATGGCGAAGGTGCTGATTACTGTGGTCACCAGGGAGAGAAGCCCTGGCAGGTCTAAAAGAGCCCTTTATTATAAGTAGATTTAAGCTGGCTAGTTAACAATCTTGTGCTACTCTGCGAGCATAAACAAACTGCAAACAGACTTTTGCAACACCACAGAAAGCTTAGTCAGGGCTGGAAAAAACAGTGTTTGTGTTGTTTATTACACCGTCTCTCCTCTGTGAGACCAGAGCTGCGTTGACCTAATTACTGTTATACTGCTGTACAACAGACATGACACACTTGTTGTATGCATGTCAAGGACGTCCTGCTCTGGACAGATATAATCTTTGACCACCGGGTGATGCAGGTCTTCTTTGAGCAACATCCCACTGATATGATAAATGACAATTGTCATGACAACTTGAACCTGTCTTGTTTTTGTGATGCTCTCGGGAAGTTTTAAGTTTAATGAGCTGACCTACAAACAGTCTGTGCCTATTATCTATTAGCATACAGTACTTTCAAGTTACAGATTTATCTATAAGTTTTCTAAAATATAATTTTAGAGAAACTTATAGCGACGTTCAGGAAAGAAAAAAACAGATAGGCCATAGCAATATTTTGCAACATAAAACATTCTACTTTTGAATATTAAAACATATTAAAAACATAAATACATAAAATATAACAACTGTAAAACTATGTCAAAACTACTTTCCATGTTGTGAGTGTCTTCAAAACATGCCCTGCTATATATTTTCAGTGGATTTTAGAATTGTTAGTATGAATATATACTTTTGGTTCTTGTCTTTTAAAGAACTGTGCTGCTGATAATAACATCACACAGATAAAGAATGACCCTGATGACCTCAACAAGAATGGTGGTAAAATGTGAGAATGTGGGTTCTACAGCATTAAAATTCCATTTTAGCCAACTCATAGCTGGATAACTGGTCGATGTGCATGATGTCTGGTTAACAGACAGTTTGTCGGCTACAATATCTAACACGTGAAGAATGTAGTTCTTTCTAATAGCAGCTCTTGTGCTGTACCGACCCGAGAAGGCCTTACGGTTTGCCATTCATTCAAAAGCACTTATTTTAAATCGACAGATAAGGCTTGGCTTAACCTAGTAGCAGACAAACTCTGTGCCAACGCCTTACGTAACACAAACCAGCTGCCTCTCAACATAGAAAAACAAAGGAGAACGATAACACCATGCATCATATTTACAGTTTCAGCGTGACCTGGTCGGTTTGTGGGTGAGCTAATTCAGGGAATTAGGACGCCAGACAAACAAAGATGCTGTCCTGGAGGAGATCGGTGCAGGAGGAAACTGAGAACGTTATGAGAGTCACTTTTGTCTGTTTCAAGTCCTTTCATATTAAAGTCCACAACAAACCGTCCGTTTGTCTCAGCTCAACTCCACTGAACAGCAGCCAAATTGAAAGTGATAATATTGTGCTGCTATGAAGGATAATATTATATATTATAATATTATATAATAATGTCTTCAGGGAATTGGCAGGCAGGGTCAGGACCTTCGGATATAACAACGAGGATTAGTGTCAAAGACAGGGTCAGTGGGCAAGACTGACGGATCTGTGAACAGATGATCAGGCCTCACACGTTGCTGGTCTAACAACAGTTCTTGGTGTTGTGTGTGTGTGTGTGTGTGTGTGTGTGCGTGTGCGCGTGTGCGTGTGTGTGCGTGTGCGTGTGTGTGTGTGTACTGGGCCAGGCATGTCACACATGAAACACATGACTGCAGGTGTTTGATGAATGTGGTTCACCTTGTGAGACAGGCACATTGTCTGACAGTCGGTCAAAGTTACCTCATAGGGGGGCGGTGGCTCCTGGTCGGGGTCAGCACCGTCTCCGTAGCTGGCCCGGTCCGACTGAGACTCGTGAAGCAGAGAAATATCATCCGAGGTCGGAGATTTCAGACAGTTTCCCATCTCCTTCCTCTTCGGGTCAAACTCTGTCCCACTCTCGCTCCGTGTGTGTGTGTGTGTGTGTGTGTGTGTGTGTGTCGCTTCACTAACGGAGGATTTCACGGGACACTTTCGCAGATAAGGGGACGAGAAGGCGTCGAGGAGGCGGTTTCTCCCTCTCTCTCTCTCCCGTACACAGCTGACGAAGCTCCCCGCTCCCAGACGACGGGAGGGCTGCTCGGTTCAACAACAACACATCCCTTGGCTAACAGCTAGCCACACAAAGAGCTAGCCTGCTAACACAAGCTAGCACTCGCAGGGGCGCATCCGGCACTCGGGTTAGCTTAAAAAAACAAACAAAACCACGACTGAAACAACCTCACGGAATTGCACATCCGCGGAGGCGGCGACGCGAGAAAAGTGTCAATATTCCTCTTTTGAATTGACAGAGCTGGATGTGTGGACTGAAACCTGCCCGGCTGTCAGGGACTTTCCAGCTCGCAGCTGCCCGACAACGACAAAAGGTGGTGATGTAGCAACCTGAAGCACCGCCTCCTTCAGAAAACTACACCAATAGGCGTCCACTACGTCCAGGAACCTCTCGCCCACAGCCAATGGGATTCGCGATCACATTGTCCTTCGCTAAAAACATAAACACAGAAACACAGAGCTAAAATCGATAAATCAAGGTTGTAATTGCAATGTAAAGACACTTTTGCCATTTAAACATGAAGTGATCACTTAATGTCCGTCCAGAAAGTCCGTTTTTTGTATTTTCTATTTAATATGATGTGTGCACTATTCTTGTCTTCTTCTCTCTGGCTGCCATCGCCTTGCACACCAACAAGATAAGATGACTTCATTTCTTGTGAATTTGATCACATGTTGATACCACTTTGAACTGGAAAGATTGCAAACTGTGTTTCTGTTTGTGGTGCACAATTGACATTAAAAAAAGACAACACAATGTGTTTTTGTTTTTTAGTTGCTCACCATCATTTCATGTTAAATTACAATAGAAACATTCAGTATGTACAGGAATGTCATTCTGCTCAGTTGGGGCTGTGCCCAGTATAATATGCTGATTGTCAGCTTCTTTGCATTTACATTTGGTTAGTTTTTTTCAGCAACATCTGTAAAACCAAAAGGAGAAGAGAAAAATAAAACAAGCTTGATTAATTATTAGAAAATACAATATGATTTGTTACTTCAATATTACAGAGAGCGACTGCTGGTAAAACATATGAAGAATACATTTCCTCCACCATTTAAAATATTGAAACTGACTCTCAGTAATCTTCTTGCATCCTGAACATTGCTCTGATCATGAATAAATCAGCAGTGCTCTAATTCCAAAACAGTTTCTAGATTTTGGGCACTGTTGCTGGGACATAGCCCTCCAAATGGCTGCACAAACAGTTCAGTCAGTGGTGACATTTTGGGTCTTATCGTTTCTATCATTACAAGTAGTTGTTCTTATACAGATTATTATTTGACACAGGATTGTGGTTATGGTGTTCCATTCTTTCGATTGGTGGTTCTAGTCAAGCACGGCAGATATGTGGGCCGCAAGCCTTTTTTCATAAAGCTGGAGGACTGTGGTCATTGCCATTCAGACCTTCTTCACCCACTAAGGATGCAACAGGCAGACAAGCACGCAGTCCTTTGCCACTGTGTGAATGGCCTGTTTGTTCGTGCTCAAGTGCTGTTGGAGCCTGTCCCACACACCAGGAGGAGAAAAGGAGGGAGTCTTCCTTTCTAAAAGACACATTCATCTGTCCTCTTAAAACGGGACAATATGTGTAACATACGCCATTTACAGTATATACAGTGACTGTAAAGAACAACCCTAGCTTAAAGTCTGATAGGCTTTTTTCGACTAGGGAGACTTTGCATGGCTTGCTGATTTACAAAGCTTTGTGCAAGAACCATTACATGTAACTGTAAATACAAAAGGATTGTAGAGATGATCAGTTCTTCAAAAGGAGACAAAAAGAAAGAATTCCACATTAATATTTTGTCTTTCAGTGTTTCAGTTCCCTTCAAGGCAGGGAAGAAAATTTAAAATAAAAGATAAAATGTCCGCTCTCTCTGAGAAACACAATGAACCAAAGAGTATGCAGTGTTTAAAAAAAGGGGAATCAAACATTTAGAATTGACATCTAATTTGGTCATATTGGTGATCAATAATCTGAACAAAGGTGAACCCTGTCAACAAAAATGTATCAAATGACACATAACAGTCTCATAGTTCTCATAGAATATGTGGAGAGTTACATTTAAATATATAGAACAGGTGTTAATACATAATGATGTGTCATGCCCCATTTACTCGAGTCATTTTATCAATAATCACTGATTTACATTAAATCAAAAGAGGTGGGAGGCTTTGAAGCAACCAACGTCAAACTGTGCTGCTGTCTGGGTGAAGTAATCTATAGTGGGTTGTCTGGTACTCTGGCTTCATCAGGTCCACACCCAGTACCCTGTACTGAGCACATTTTTAGCCCTCTGCAGCATGTACTACACAAGTATATCCTTGTTTTCTACCCTAGTGCGCCCCTTATGGGTGGCCATGGCACTAGACAAATAAGCCTGCTAGAAGCAATGATTCTTAAATATAGCCACATTTCTCAACTTGTATCTATTTCAAATCACATGAGGAAATGACTTTCATCATAATATAGCTCTGGAAGAGAGCATAGCAAACCCGGCTAAGCCAGTCAGGGCCACACAGCGCAGCAGTCGCCTGTAGCGGTGGCACACAAGAGAAAAATTAGCATGTCCTCCTGATGAAAAAAAACAAATAGCCTGCCTGAATGGGCAGGGCTGAGTGTTGCATTGTGGGACTGCAGACACAGTTATCTGTCTCTGCTCTTGTGTGCCCTCCTCTGTCCGTTATGGGCTGGAGGGAACATGGATGCCATTCTCTGTGGTGCCCTTGGCCTTGTGCAGAGCAGCCTGAATACGGAAGTGTGTTCGAGATTCCATCGAGTAGTTTTTGTAGTTTTGCCTGAAACAGAACAAGATCAGGTAAACTTCAATCTTAATAAAGTTTTTATTTCAAACCTGGTCATTGTAATGAACCCATAAATCAAACCGATGGTTTCCAAAACGGTAAGATTTATTGAAAACCAAAAAACAGATGGGTGTGGCATACTCCAGTTTACAAAACAATGTAAAAAACGATGACTTGTAGCAATACGCTTTGTGAAAAAATATGCAACATAGCACACGTGGCATAAAATGGTGGCTAATCTTTCATTTAAAAAGCCTCTCCATGCATACAAATGACTTGAGTATGTATGTGTGGTGGTTAAAATACTTACTTTGCTGCTTCTAGTAGTTTGATTGCCTCATCTTTTCGGCCTTGCTCCAGACACAGCAGACCGTGTTCCAGCAGGGCATTAGGGATCAGGTAATGGTCATATTTGATCTGGGTCTCACTGCAAATAAAATGTCAAAACACAGAGGTTATGTGAGGCAGTAAGGAACAATATAGCTCTTGTGCTGTGACTTTTTCGAAACAGAACTGCCTTTATTCATCAGAGGATTCATAACGAATATGATCAGGCTAATTGGTGATGGAAAACTACAAGAAACTGGAGCATATCTGTTTCTTCTGATTGGATTATGTTTGCACATACTGTCTGTACATAACCGTGCATGTAACCGAGAGAGGCTTACTTGCAAAGGACGAGGGTGAAGTAGTGTTCGGCCTCTTCTTGGTGCCCCAAGTGTTTGAGACACAGTCCCCTCAGTAGGCTTAACAGACACTGATCATCTATGGTGAACTCAGACCCTGACAAACACACAACAGGACAGGAGGAGCTAACAAGCAGTTCACATATGAAAAAAAATCATCTACAGACAGTACAATTAGCAGAGATGCTCAGAATAAGTATAGCATCAGTAGAGCAGTTAAAATAAAATCAACCAAACCAAGCAGAAAAAAAATACAATTAAATTATTTTTCATACTTGGGCAGCTCTCTAGTTTGGCCTGTGCCTCGTCCAGCGTTTTCAGCATGCCCTCCGTCAGGTCTTTGTGTTTTCCAATGACTGTATAACCATTCCATATGTACATCATCTCCTACACAACACACAAATACACAAAATCATAGAAAACTAACAGTTATTTGTTTTATTGACATGGGTGAATGTGAAACATGTTTTCTCCGTAGCAAACCTCAGCTCTATTCATGGTTTGACTTTAACAGATGTTATTCTTGTAACACAGGTCGTAATGATGCTTTAAATCTTCCAACTCATCACACCACCGCTTTTATCTGCCAATATTGTGAAGAGCAGGTTCGAATAAAACAGCTATTTGTACAGTCTGAACCATGAAAAGTTGGTAGGTCAATCCTTATTGGTCAAACCAGAACATTGTATTCTCAAAAAAGTCTTACATATTTCATATTTTGAAACCAGATAACTACCAGAAGCAATGCAACACACTGTAAAAACTGTGTTGTCCTACAAGTCATGTTCATCCAGTACTGACCAGTGGAGGAGCAGGCAGAGGAATGGGGTTATCTACGAGGTAGCGACGTGCCTTCCTGATTGCAAACTTCTCCGTAGGTAAAGACTTGCCAGCTATTTTCTGTTTTAATGCTGGAACTTGCCTGGAATGTAATAAAATACACAATTAAACACATACACATGAATATCGTATAATGATTACTAGAGCACTAGCAGTAGTTTACCTTTCAGCAAAAACTCTGCATCGGCAAAAGACATGTCAAAAACTGTTTGATTTTTGCTATATTATTCCCCTCTAATTAATGGACTGTAAATGGACTGTATTTATATAGCGCTTTTCTAGTCATATAGACCCCTCAAAGCGCTTTACAGGAAAGTCACATTCACCCATTCACACAGATTCACACCGAGCTGCTAGTTACCGCGCATTTTTCTGTCACATTCATACACATTCATACACTGTTGGAAGAGCCGTCAGAGGCAATTTAGGGTTAAGTGTATTGCACAAGGACACAACGGCATGTGGACTGGCGGAAGCGGGGATTGACTAACCAGCCTTTGGGTTGGTGGACGAACGACCTTACCTCCTGAGCCACAGCCACCCCCGTAATAGAAACTACATCTCTCTTTTGCATATGAATTCATATTCCCCTCCCAAAGACATCATTCTCTTCCTGGAAGAAGTGATTATGATATTATAGATATATAACTGTCACAATGAATCATTTATGTTTCACTGTGGTTGCTGTGAGTAGTTTCAGAAGTGTTGAAGCTCTGAGTTCATACCTGAACAGAGAGAGCGCAGTCTCCCCGAAAGTCAGACAATCATCCTCAGTCAGCATGCTAAGATAGGCTGCTTTCATATATGCATAGGTCGCCTGAGGAATCAGGAAAAAAGTGGTTACTACTATAATCCCATCTTTGCTTTTCAATTTAGATGAGCAAAGAGAAAAAAATTACTATTTAGAGTCAGAGCCACTCAAATCCACTCCCGGCCTTGAGCTTGGTTTCATAATATGTTTTAAAATTCAGCTACTAAAAGCTGCTGACTGGGTTTTCTGTGTCTTTCTACTTCATTTTTATCATTAGCAAACATTTAATAGAATCTAGGGAGAGAGAGGGACTGACCAAGCTGGAAGTAAACTGGGGGCAAATTCTACACAAGCAATACATCATATCAGACCGAATAAGAAATGGACATAATTAAAGTTACATTTGCATTAGCCTGCACATATTCAGATCACAAACTACATGCACCTACCTTTGACCACGAGTTCTCCTTGCTGAGCAGGTCTGCATAAAAGTAAGCCATCTTCCACTGTCTCTTGTACGTGAAGCACCACATCAGCTCCCAGTAGCACATGTGGTGAAACTGCTTCCACTGCTGCTGAGCCTCACAGCACTCCTCAAAACGACTGATAGCCTGGAGAGAGAAAAAAACATACACACTGAAAATCTCTCCCTCTTAGACATTCAAAGTTCAGCGAAACTGTTAAAACATAGTGAGCAGCTCAACAAAAAAACCTTTTTGAAAACCTGTTTGAATGTGCCAATGATTCAAGCAAATAGATTTTTGACATGACTCATGTAAGACACTCAGGAAATTAGTAATGACATCATGAATAAAAATGAAAAGGTTTTCACGTGAACAGAGCAGGGGGGAATGTGTGTATGTTTGTTTCCAGGTGGACTCACAGCATCCAGGTTGCCTTTGATCTCTTCTATTCGACCAGCAAAGAACAAGAAGATGGATCCCTGTGAGAAAGATCATCAACTCTGAGTCGAAAAATATAATACTGTAGCATATAATATGATACAGTACGTGTAAACTGTAAAGTAAAAACATTTTTGGACAAAAACCTTAGGATATTTTTTGAGATATGGCTGCAGCAGTTTCTCAGCATCTTCAACATCTCCTTCTCCAGTGCCTGTAAGAGAAAAAAACCGAACAATACCTTATCTCAAACTTATCCCTGTGGCTGGCTGCAGCTGTGCACATGCGCGTGTGTTTGTGTCTCATTGCTCACCGAGAATGAAGCTCATGAAGGTGTGATAACAGAGCAGCAGCATATTACAAAGGAAGGACCTGAATGTGCTTTCTGCAGAGCCCTCCAGAAGCTGCTGGAGACCAAACTCCTGAATGAACAGACAGACAGACACACACACACCGAACACACACATCAATTAGCAGTTAAAGCAGTGTAGAGAAAATGTCTGCAAGATGCATTCGTGTTTGCTGGAGGATGAACAGCAATGTGCTTGTCTACCAGAGAACTTGTAGCCATCCAGTGAAAACAGTAAATAGGTCACAGATAGGCCTGTGTGCAAAATATGCACACAGTGCATGATGCAAAATATGCAAGATGTTCAAGTTCACTGTGTCAAGACCATGTCAGAAGACCTCATGAGATTTCTGTATGTGACATCTATTTTTTGCAGCCATAAGAGAAATCTGTTGTAAAAATAGCATCCAAAGTAATATCAGGCTTTCTGATTATTTTGTACAGTGATTACATGAATCAGTAGTGTCAAAAGCTAAATTCATTCTTTTAGCACGACAGTCATGATCCGCAGAAACTGCACAGTCATTCGCGCATTAGGTTGTCAAGCTATAAAAGTTTTGTCTCATCCTTTTACTAAATGTGTCAGCTTCATTGTCAACTCTGTAGTAAATAGAAGAGTTCAACAGAAATCACAGGACATTTCCTGTGAATCAGCTCACCAGCGGAAACCAGAAACCAAAAATTCCGTTTTCAGTGTATTATTACAGCAAAAGAAAGGATGCAGCACTTTACAAGAGCCCTTTACAAGACTCACCTTATTACCAGAAAACCCGACAAACTCCAGCAGCTTGAGCGTCCGCGTGGGCAACATGGAAATCATCTGCAGGAAGTAGACAAGCGGTGGAACTGAATAGCAGCCGGACTACAGAAGCCCTTCTTTAGAATTACAACATCAGTGGTTCCCAAGGAAATGATGTTGAATTTCCAAAACATACTGAAAAAGGCCCTACATTTCACAGTGAGTACAAAGGTTTTCCTACTTATAAAGGTTCTACTGCAAATAAGAGAAATACTGCAGGTGAACAGTCACAGAGAGTCGTGCAAATGTCTGATAACCTTAGATATTTACTTTACTTTACTATATTTCTCTTAAAGGCTACACTACACTTGTAATTAAAATTAACAGCAACATTTTTAACTATTAGTTTAGTATTGCAATGTGATCCAATGATAAAATGTGTGCATGCAGAGCACATTTTTGATGGTTCGGATGCTCATTAATAGACAAACAAGCAGAGCAGGCACATGAAAGTGGCTGTAATCATATCAGTGCTACATGAATAAGATCAAAACACACTGTCTCCATTTTAAATTACAATTATGCTTATTCTATCATCTTTTGCTCTTGATGTGCTTCTGTTTAATTATCAGCAGCTTAAGCATCATGAAAAATGTAACGCAAGCAAGTCGTTTTCAATATTGTTTAATCTGGACGAAGCTCAAAGCATGTGAGAAGTCTAATAATTCCTCAATGCTCCATTAAGCTTTCTACTTACTAGGTTGAAGGCTCCTACTCCCAATTTGACACCACCCTCAAAATGGCCGTGGTTGTCACCATGAGTGTATCCAGCAGACTGGAGGACTGTGTGAAGCTCTCTGCAGGACAGAGGGAGGGGGGAAATGTTGCATTAAGTTGCATCATGTAAAAATTATAATTTGGTAATAGGGAATAATCAACACATCAAACAAGGACATTGTGGAGTTCAGATTCTCACTTGTATGTCTGGTAGCTGTTCCTCACTTTGATTCCCCCTTTAATGAAGCTGATCATGTTTTCATCCTGCACAAGATGGCGGAAGATACAATTGAAGAAACGGGGGGTGGGGTTATTAAAATGAAAGTGAATTTCAATAAAACATAAATTCAATGGTGGTGCCAGTTGTCAGTGCAGGGTTGTCTGAGTGAGCCTCGCTTCTGACCTGAAGGAAGGTGAGTGCTGCCCTCTGCAGGAGACACTCGGCGTAGCATACTTCAGCATGGAGTTCCTCTGAGGTGAAAATGATTACATCACAGTTATTACCCCCAGTCCGACAGTCTGAAAGCTCAGCAGAGCCCCGGGGCTGCAGCGTAAAAAATCTACAGTACATGCACATATAGTACTTTGACATGATGAGTGCACATAGATACAACAGAAGCGATTGTCATTGCTTATTGCAAACTCAAACAAGGTCTCATTCACAGACACACAGATAGTCAAACACAAATAAAACTTCTGCCTACATTTTTTTAAATTAATGACTGCGACACATTTCTCTTCAGAATGGCTAAACTGACCTTCTGTGAAGTTTTTGGAGAAACTTGACTTCTTGCGGTGCCTGAAAGCACAAAGCACACAACCATCATCAGTCATCAGGGACTTTGGTGCCACAAAAAAATATTTTAGTGGCATTGTTTTTCAGCAGCGTTGCACATTACTCTGCTCATCTAGTTTCCTATTCAAATCAGTGACTCAGCCTCTCTCCAGCAAAGACAGGACGCTGAGCTGCTACAGGATGAACTTACCACAAGGTAAGTCACCAATAGTCACCACATTAAAAACTGCAGCTCTGACTTCAGAGGAAAGTCTCACCGCTGACAAATCGCCTGGGCCTCCTTCATTGTGTTTCCTGCGGCCTGGATGTGTTGGGGTTCAAAGGTCATCATGGCCTGCATCTCTAGGATAGTGGCATAGGTCAGAGCGTGGTACATGCTGTCTTTGGTTCTGTAGAAATGGCAACACACAACATTCAGTTTCAGTTAATGAGACAGGGTGGGATCAACATTAGACAACATCGGGATTCAGACTGATGACGTTCTCTTGCTGGCGAGTTTACAGAAATGATGAAGATGAAGAGAAGGACTTTTGTTTTAACTGAGAGAAGTCTTACAGATTCACACTGTAGTCACTTAGTCAGACCCTACAAAGGCGAGATGGAACCACGTTATCCAAAAGTGAAGTAGATATAGTAGATTCATTGGCTCTGAACCAAAGAAGATAAAGCTGAGAGACAGAAACAAAGGTCTGAACACTGTAGCTCCCCTCAATGCCATTTTGATTAGACATCAATTCGAGCCACAAGCTCTTCTTCAGACAGAACTGACAGATGGAACAACGTGGGCACAGAATATGAATAGCTGTAGTCTGATAATCAATTCTTGCGAACAGACTGTGTGTTTGAAAACCACACCACTACATGGAAATAAAAACAGTTAAATTTTATTTATAACTCTGGTTGTTGGTGTGTCAAAACACAACCTGTGTTTGACAAAAACTGCCCCTGCAGGTTTTAAAGTGATTATGTTAAAAGTGTGTGTGATGTCGCATGCATTTTTTTTCCAGTAGGTGTACTTGTTGTTCTGGTTCTGAACTATTTTAAGAACTTATTACTTAAATATAATTATGTCACAGACAAAAACAACAAAGACATAAGGCATTGATGTGAATATAATGTCCTACTGCAGACCACAGTTTATAGAGTAAATAGCTTTAAATATTTTTGCATTAACCTTTTTGTTGTAAACATAACCAACAGTACATGGCAGAACAATTTTGGTACAGCATTAAGGTGGAGGTGTGTAGAGAGGAATGTCGTCAGTCGGCATAACCAACATTTCTTTGTTGTTCACCACAGACTGACTCATGTGACCAGCCTCTGGCTTGTTACTCTGGCCTCAAACCAGTCATCTTTCATGGACACACACTATTTTCCGTCCTATGGACATAGAAGACAGAAGACAGGCCACCAAATGTTAATCTTAACTTTACTGTTATTATTAGACATTTTAAAAATTTAAAGAAGAATAAGAAGCAGAGAAAGTTAAACATGGTATCACTTGCATGAGATTTAGACTTTCAAAGTTATAAAATTGTAGTTATAAATCAGGGTTTTTTTGTAGGAGACAGAAAGGGTGTTCTGGGATTCAATTCTTCACCTAAAGTAGTTGATATAATCGATTCTAATTCAGTGACTGGCTGGTAAACAACAACCAATTCAATAACAACCAGGAGGCAACAGCTGACAGTCAGTAGAAGTACAGATTAGCCAGCCACACATTTCCATTGTATCAGGCTTATTCACTGTTTATATGACGACAGCATTTAAGATGGAGCCGTGAGGTAAACTGAAGACTGTGCTTAACGTTTCTGGGAGTTTCCAATATTACACAATATCAGCCGCATTCAGATATTGTTTAGTCAGTATTATGTGAAGGCTCTGGGATACAATGGCCTTCATCCATGTGATGGCGCTCAATCCGGGTCTCCCACATAATTTCAGCATAATGTTCCGTGATGCGAGGAGGAGCTGTGTTGTGTTTTCTCAAAAATGTGTCTGCGTGTGTTCACGCCTTGTATTCAGTTCTGCACGTGTTAGTGACAATAAGGAAGTGGAGCAATGGCGAGAGCATCACTACAACGGTCAATTCATGTAAAAAAACAAAAAAAAATCACGGCTTCCTGTGCTTTTCATTATAATAAGTGACACAGACTTAAAGTTAAGAAGTTATCAGCTATGTTTCCAAATGACATAAAAACCCTATGAAAAATATATATTTCAGTGTTGGCATAGATAGTCACAAGTCATCAAATGTCTACACACATAGAATGACAAGTGCACAGCCTGAAGTGAAGCGCAACATTATCATTTTACAAAGACACTACTCCATCAGTTTCTGTATTGTAGAATAAGATTGCACTGTTTTGTCTGTACTTGGTCTGGTGGCATGTTTAAACAGAGAGCTGGCGAATAAAAACTGTTGGATAACTCGAAAAAAAAAGACGAAAAAAAGGAAAAAGAAAACACCCGGAGAAAAAACACTGATGATTGAGCGATTACGTTGCAGACATGTTACTACAATGCTGAGTCTCAGTGGCTCCTTGTCGATGACTTAGAGGAGAAGAAATACATCTCCTGGGCCTCAACTCTGAGTCCTATAATCCAGTAGCAATTTAAAGAGATACCGAAGGTTTATATAATGTGGTAAGGAGTTGCTCACTGGCAAAATAATATCTCAGACTCCAGAACATCTGGACTGAAATGTCAAAGTGAGTCGACTTCTTGTTAAGACAGAAACGAGCAACAGCATACGGGCCAGCTGAAACGAACACTTGAAACTGCTATGCAGCAGTTTTACTTATCCCCACAAGAGTATTGCACCCTTAGTGTATTTTCAAGGTTAGATTATCCATTCAAACATGTACCACTATTTTGTTTATAGAAGTGTTGTATATACAGTGATTTCTCTGTCCACAAGGCCTGAGCTTACTGTTACTTTACAGTCATTTGAGTAGAAACCTCTGTCTAAAGGGACCAACATTTTCACATGCACATACACTGGGAGTAACTTAAGGTTCAAGCGTCTTGCTCAAGAACATTGGTACATGTACATAACTACCAGCCTTGGCATAAATAGCCTCCATGCTGTACCATGTGAGCCACAGCTGCCCATCAGCTTCCTCTCCTTTATCCGTTAACGTCCCTCAATGTGTGTTCTTAAATATGAACTTCACTGTGGTTTTCAATGTTAACCCAGTGGAAAACCCAAACCAACCAATGATGCTTAACTCTTAGTCCCACACCTCCCCACGAGAAATATGCATGTTGCATGTCTCTTCCTGCAGTCACACAAAAAGAGAAAATAAAGCCCCAGTGCATGCTGGGATAGGCACCAGTTAAGGAGAAAGGCGAAGGTAAAAGTGTGTGTGTGTGTGTGTGTGTGTGTGTGTGTGTGTGTGTTTGTGTGTCTGTGTGCGCTCACGCAGCTGACACTGCCTCACCTGACTGCGTCAGCACACAGCTGTAGGAAGAAAAAAGACAGTTTATAGAGGAAGAGAAACAGAAAAGCACACGCGGACTAAAGTAGCAGAGGATAGATGAACACTGAGGAGGACGAGGAAAGCTTTTGCATTTCACATCCTCTGCAACGCTTGTTGTCCACAGATGATCCTTTCAGCATCTCTCTCTATCTCTCTTAATGCAGCAGATTTCAACACACCTTACATAATATTACAGAGTGAAGTGTGATGCCCAAGGCCACCAGCTTCCTCACAAAACCCCCCTTTTATTGAGCTGCAAAATATAAGCAGAGGAGGGTTGTGGTTTTTGGGGGGGTTTTGTACTAACCAAACAAGACAAAGCAACATCTCAGTTTGATAAAAGAGTGCTGACATCAAATGTAAAGCATTACTGTAATTTGACTTAAACTAGGTTACTGCAGGAAGTAAGGACACAGCTTTTGTTCAGCAACATGCACTGAATAAAATCACTGGAACTTTCATCCTGCTTACACACCCAAATAAGACTAATAATATATCTGGACAAATATCTTGGATAGATGGGATTACTGTTATTTCTGACACTCATACTGTCCTCCTCCATGTGCAAATCCAAACTTGCAAATATGAACATTTTTGCAATTACTGCGTGTTCAGGTGCACTTCAATGGCTGGAAGAGAAAAGAGATAGCTCACATAGAGCTGAGGGTTGAATGTCGTGAGAGAACTCAAGTCCTGGGCTGGAGGTACTGCCGTGCCAGGGTAGATTTAGATGGATGGATGGATGGAATGTCTTTATTATCCCCAGGGGGCAATTTTGCTTACAGTATTAGTCAACACCAATGCACAGAAAAAAAGACAAAATAATGAATACAGGACATAAATACAATGACATACAGTGGGAGTCATCGCTTTGAAATTGCAATGAAATAGGAAAACAACAAAAGTCTTTTCATCCTCCTTAAAATGTGTCTGCAGCAGCCATTTGACCAACAGCTCGTTTAAAAACCCAAAAGCTGAAAGGACAAATTATGTCATATCAAGTATCTGTCAGACACTTGACCCTCCTTAGCGATTGGCAACTGTCAGTTGCAAATTTGTCGGTGAGTTGAAAATCGTGCCAACCATGCTTTAAAGGAGGTGTAGCGTAGTGATGGTAGGAGACTAAACTCTGGGTGAGGATGGTGTTGAGTGTCCGCCAAAATGGCCTTTGCCCTCTGAGTGGCTCTAATGTTACTTCATACACATGATGAAGCAGATGATGATCCGGCAGAGTTTTAACCGGGTTGAAATATTTCACAAATCCGAGGTTAAATACTGAGGAGAATAATTTTATGATCGTCACTTGGCAACAGAGTATTTATGTGATGTTGCAATCAAAGTCTGCATAATGAAGTCTGAGTCAAGAAATCAAACAAATTACATCAATTTCAGCTTTTTATACGCGGCGGTAAAAACTCTAAAACAACCCCTAAAATCAACACCAACTGCAACAAACAATCTCCCGGTGTTATAATCTAGGTTGAGTACAAAAAGAAAGCACAGGCTGACAAGAAGCCGTTCTCAGAGAGAAGAGACAGAGGGTGGAGGATACAGGCACAACGTGTGATGAACGCTCAGATAATGGACAAGAGAATGAGCGGTGAACGGTGGAGTAACATGATGACACAGTGTGACACCGTGAGACATCGTGACGCCCACCCACACTTGTTTCCTGAACACATTCGACGAGTCCTGGCTGTTAATCATATGGTATCAACGCTCTAATGCAATAGTCTATTTTATTCAAATCAACAACATGTTGTACTGAAGAAAACTTGAAACTCGCGATTGAAACCATAAACCCCAAAGGAAAAAGCGTACTGACGTTATAAATCAAGTGAGAAGCAGGGTCATTGACTATAGAAAGTAGAAGAATTCTTTTTGCAACCAGTGGAGTCGCCCTCTGCTGGTAATTTGAGAGAATACAGGTTTCAGGCACTTCCGCATTCACTGGCTTCCCTTTCTGGACCCAAAGTCAGAGTCTACATCCATTTTTATATACAGTCTGTGTGTTAAAGTGAAGCAGCTAAATGGAATTCAGCCATCATTGACTTTATTGCACCCTCTCGCGAAAAAGTGCAAAGCACAGTTGCGAGCATGCATAATCTCAACTGTTTGTCTCTCATCCTTTATGTCCATGTAAGCACAAAGCAAAGCAGATTTGAGCTCCACCACAGGTAAGAGCAGCAGTTACAGTATATTAGAAGAGATGGTTCGGGTCACATTTTACCTGCATTTGAGTCGGGCCTGCGCCTCCTCAAACTCATTTCTGAGAAACAGATCCAAGCCAGCCATGCAGTCCTCCAGTGCCAGAGACAGGTCTGACCTCGAGCACCTGCAGAACCAACACAAACAGAACCAGGATGAGTCGGGTGATGTCCAGTAAACAGGACAAACTGAGGCTCTGATGAATTCTTAGTTTAGAGAGCATTTCTGACTTAACATTTGTATCTTTCTTATTGTAATTTATAAGCTGATATGAAATTCCCATACTGGAAATGCAAAAACTCTTTAAAAACTTATTTAAGTGGATTTCTTTGGTGTGGAAACCCCCCCGCTCCAAGTCACCTCATGCTTTCACTATTTGCCTGTTTTTACTGCAGTGACCCTTTTCTCATTCACAGCAACAAAGGCTACCAAACTGACCTACAACAGAGAAAATTGAATCTTCATATTTAGCTCACTTTATGTATTTATCCTCTATTAAATAATACTTCAAATACTCCACAGGAGAAACATGAAGACAGGAGGAGTGGGCCAGGCGAGCTAATTGGCTGGTTTGCATGACATTGCACGTTACAAATCGTATTAGTGTAATTTACTGCACTTGCACAACACTTCTATAGGAACACAAGTTTTTTTAAAGAGGATCATTGAAGAAGAAGAACAGATGCTGTTGTGGCCACTAATAACTTCTAAACACAACAAGCTGCAGTACATTTATGTAAGCTGCTGGTGATGGTAAAGTTACAGTGTATTCTGACTTTATCTCATGGTGCACAGGACCCTCACGTGAGTGTACAGTATAGTGTGGCCAAACAAGACATGGCTCCATCATCACAAGGCTCCATCATCGATCTAAGTCACAGAGCTGATGCTGCTTCAATGTGTTTTTTATTCTTCGTTTCAGGGTGCAAACTAGGGCTGCAACTAACGGTTACTTTTATTATCAATCTGTCGATTATTTCCTTGATTAATCGATTAGTTGTTCAGTCCATTAAATGTCATAAAATGTTGAAAAATGTTGATCGTGTTTCTAAAACCCCAAGATGATGTTTTGTTTTGTCCACACACAAAAGATATTTAGTTTACTGTCACAGAGGAGCAAAGAAACCAGGAGGAAATATTCACATTTTAGAAGCTGAAATCTTAGAAACATACAAAACATACATCGCTTAGTAATCGATGTGTTGCAGCTCTAGTGCAAACACCGTAACGTATATGTGAAACATATACACAAATAGGGAACACATTCTGCATGATGTGCAAAACAAATGAGTAAGGGAAATGGTAAATATGAAACGCTAATGGCTGAAAGAAGTGCCACAGTAATGTTCTTCAGTGTTATGATGACTAATTTCTTTAATGTGGATTATGACTTGTGTTATGTATAATGCCTCTTTTTCATAGATTCACTCTTTGCTTTTTAAAATGCTTGAAAAAGTGGCATATTTTCCGAGCTGTTGTTCATTAGTTTATTATCTTGATGTGATTTTGTGAGAAAGGAACCTGATTTTCTATTTTGTTTCATCTTGAAAGTCAGTTTAGTTTTACAGTCCACTGTCTTGATCACATGAGCATCACATTTACATTCGTCGGCCAGTCTCCAGCTGCAGACATCAGAGAGACAGCAGAAGATTACAAGTAAACACGGGTACATCTATGTACATGTATCACATGTTTGAGACAGCAGTGACTAATAGAATCCTTTCACATACGCCACACACACACACACACACACACACACACACACACACACACACACACACACACACACACACACACACACACACACACACACACACACACACACACACACACACACACACACACACACACACACACTGGTGCAGCGCTGCTTAATGATTGGCAGGTGACTGCTGTGTTCACCATATGACTGGTGGCAAGCTGAGCTTCCTGACTACAGCACAAAAGCTCACAATGGCGATGACTGTTGGAGCAACATGTATATTATATATACATTTGTTTTAAGCTGTACATACATAAGATCCCCTCCCACACACACACACACAGATGTTTAAATTAATTATAATTTTAAAAAATTGGAATAATAGACTTAATGTACATTAGCTGTTCTATAATTTAGTGTCTAAAGACAATAACAGACATAAGATAATCAGTAATATTACCATGACTGATGTCAGGAGGACATTAAACACACAGTGTATGTTTATATCAATGATTTCAAAGGTAAAGCTGTAGACTATAGAGTTACGTGTCTTCCCCCAGTGGCCACTGACTAAACCCAAAAAGCTTTTTCTGCTGTGTCACAACTGTCACTTTTACTTAAGATTACAAGCTCACATAGGAAAGAGAAAGATGTGTTCAAGCACAAGTTATCAACATCAGTTTTGTCTTTAGGTACTCAGGTACTCAACTTATCATTGCATTGACTACATCCATTCTCTGGACCATCACTTTAAACCATTGAAATCACATGTCTTATCTTAGCCTCGCACTTATTTACTGTACAATACTCTTTTTTTCTATTTAGATGATCATTGTTGCTGGAGTCCAATCACCTGTTACATTCAGCGAGCGGGCATAACCTAATAAATAATAAATACAAATAACCCCCGAAGGATCATGGTGTTTTCGAGAGCTTGTTTACCTCCGGACAAGACACTGTATTGAGCAGGTACGTGTCGTCATGGGATAATAGCTGTCATGGTGTTCAAATTATTTAGATTGAGGAGGGGCCAATAATCAGACTAATCAGGTAAACTAATAGCAGCAGTAGGCTGACGTGGCACCAAACCCCGTTTCTTTAGAGATGAGAACCAACTCAACTGGTCCTGAAAAACAAGATTTTGGCAGGTTTACACCTTCAAAGACAATCGGAGGCCTGAGAAAGAAAATGAAACTTGTCACAAAGCCCAGGACCCTGTCATTTAAATGTAGGGAATAATTGGCAATTGTGTGAAAGAAAGACGAGCCATGACAACCAGGACAATGAGGAGCTTCTGTTAGGTTTAGGACGTGCATACCAGACATTGTCCCATAATCTAATTGAATTTTTCCGAACAGCAAGTCGGGAAATTCTGGGTTTATTCCTCCAGAGAGCAACATGCACCATAACGATCATTATCAAATGCACATGGACACACACAATCAGATACTATAGGAACCACTGTTCATAAACACACTCCTGCGTGTGCACATGAAAAATCAATATGCAAGAACACACATATGCGCACACACACACACACACACACACACACACACACAAACACACACACACACACAGCAGTGCCAGAGTGATTAAGCATTAGTTTACCACCTCTGGTTCACAGAGCTTTCACCACATTTATCCCAGCTGTTATACGATGTTACGAGGCCTCTTTGTACTGAGCTGTGAGACAAAAGATGAACGAGCAGCTCCCATAATAGACCAAGCAAGTTTGTCCACATGCCCGAGTGTCAAAGTTGGAACTCACACAAACACATATTTCCCTTCTACATCACTGGAACTGAACAACAAAAAAAAGAAATACAGAGGATCTTCGAGAGGCTGACTGAATGACAAACACACGTCATCCCATTACGCAGGAATAATGAAGTGTCTTACCCGTTCGAATGAGTCTCGTCCTCTCCTGACATTTTCATCGGGCACAGTGTGTGTGTGTGTGTGTGTGTGTGTGTGTGTGTGTGTGTGTGTGTGTGTGTGTGTGTGTGTGTGTGAAAGAGAGACAGAGAAGAAAACAGATGAAGAAAATCTGTAAGACTGAACGTAAGCCTCGGGGCCTTTACAGCAGAGCGTCGTAATGGTCCGTGTCTCTTTCTGTGGCAGCAGCAGCAACAAGAGCAGAGGCAGCAGCAGAGGGGCAGGCGTGTGAGAGAGGAAGAGAGGAAGAAGAAGGAGTGAGAGAGAGGTCAGAATGGAGAAAGAGGGAGAGAGAGAGGGCTGAACGGCGAGAGAGGGAGGAGGAGGAGGAAGAGGAGGAGGAAGGGCACAGTAGCAAACACAGCCCTTAATAAGACTGGGATGACTATCACACATGAGGAGAGAATACACAGGCTATCTGTGCTGCCGCAAACACACACGCACTCGCACACACGCAAACACACACGCACTCGCACACACGCACACGCACACACGCACCTCTTCCGATCATCACCCTCATGCTTCACACTGCAGCCTCTTTCCTGATTGGTTCATGCTAAATAAGGGGTGGGGCTAAATGTCCACAACACATGTCTTGAGGATTTTTATGTGAAACTATCCCAAAAACAGGAGGAAGGAGATAATTGAAAGCTTAAAGAAGAAATACCTCACATTTACGAGGGTGTCTTTCATTCCCCCCCAAAAAACACACACCACCTTGCTCTCGTCTGCTATAGAAAGATGGAGGGAAGAGAGAGCTGCGGTGTGCTGTGAGGATCTCAGCTGGTCCGGTCTGCTGCAGTGGCAGAGACTGAGCACTGCAGCGACCACAGGGGCGGACAGGAATAGACAAAACATAGACGCAGCACAGCAGAAACTGTGGATACACAACAGCGTACGTCTCTCACCTAAAGCAGATGAAATCATGAATGAAATGTGGACACAGTGTTATGATGTTTGATCTCAATACACAGCAGCTCACCACTAGTTCAGAGAGGACTCCTTGCTCATTTTGTTTCAGAAAAGTGGTGATATACTTTTTCCCTCTGAAAACTATGCTGTTTGACTCAGATTTATAGAAAATTCTTGAATTTGAGGTCTGTAATCCTTTTCGAACACTTATCTCAACCACAAATGTTATTAATCTCCTTCAGGTCAGAGTAAAATACAAAATGTACTGTAGCATTCTATGTGTATTTCTATGTTTGTGAGGACATTTGTTGACATAATGCATTCACTATTCCCTCACCTGATCCCTAGACATTAAAACAATGCTAAAACACAGACACAGACACACACACACACACACACACACACACACACACACACACACACACACACACACACACACACACACACACACAGAGACACAGAGACACAGAGACACACACACACACACACACACACACACACACACACACATACACACACACACACACACTCAATTAGTATCAGTGCTAGCATCAAGAAAGCATAAAGATCAGACTCATGTGATCGTGTCTAACTGCTACTGCTCGTCACATTTGGCAAATTTTCTCCCCCTGTTTTCCCATAAAGACCATATATTTTTATCAAAACAAAAAAAACATGTAATTGTTGCTCACATCTCTAATGTGTGTGCTGTGACGAGCACGGAGCGTCATGGGTTTATGGTGGAGATAACTTGATTTGATATGTCGCTGCCCGTATGGTGGAGCATTCGACTGGGCCACCAAAAAACAAGGATTATACAACTATGACGTTACCATTTACAGCCTTATCAGCTTTTTCTTTTAACTTCATCGAATAATATCTAATGATAAAATCTCTACAGCTTTCATACAGATCCAAACCCCTCAGCTGTGTCCTAAATTCATACTTCAGAATAATTTTAAGCAGCTCTTTGTGTATGTAGTGTGTTCACAGAGGAAAATGACAAAATTAATATGCAAACTTAAATATTAGAATACTGAAGTGAATGTAATGTCAAATATGTCTAAAATGTTATATATTGAAGATTTGTAGGTGTGCAGTAAGAGAATCAAGTTTACTCTCTGTGTAGTTTTTTGGGATCATATGTGCTCTTTTCCTTTCAAGTGGAAATAGATAGCTTTTTGGATTAACCTGGTCATTATGTTAAAACTGATTGCACAGAGAAACGGTGATAGACAAACGACACCATCAGTGTTCATATTCGTCCCCTATAAACCTTTCTCCATGTCATTCTCTTGGCTACCGGGACGCGACAACTTCCTCTGAGGAAAATGACCTAGTCTTGTTACTCTGCATCTTTACAACAATGACCAAATTGTAATACCACCTGGAACCACTAGGGGCATGAAATACCTCTTTAAATTCCCTGCCTCAGATCCTAACAGGCACAACTCTCCTCCTCTACAGGCTCCCCATAAATTGCATTAAGGGCCAGTGGCCATCTGATGAATCTTCACCTCAACATATCAGTAACATGTGAAGAAAAGTTACAATCTGTTGGCACCAGCTCACGGGTAAGGAGGATTACATAACAAGGAAAAAAAAACAAAGATACCATGACCAGGACATTGTTGGGTGGGTCAGTTACAGTTCACTCCTCCCCAGTCTTACCCGTTGGATGGATTTGTTGGTTTCCGAGCATCTCTGTTGTCCGGTAGCTGTAACCTGAAACAGAGGAAACAAAATCGAGGTTGGTTTAGAGAAAAGACGGTGATCTCGAGGGACGAAAACTGGCTGCGAGGAGAGCTTTTGTTTGAGTAACATGATCGTGAGAGCCATAGAGATGCAGACTGTATGTGGACACTCCCAGCCTACTTACTTCTTAGCAGTGATTTATTGAGGGTCTCTCTCCACACATTACCTTGACCGTTTTTTTTTTTGTAATGTTTTAGGAAAATATCTGTGAAATAGTGTGATATGGAAACATATCTTGGAAAAGTTTTGGTGACTAATAGAAAAGAAACACGTATCAGCTGCAAGATGAGGAAATTAAAGGCTCTAAATATTTACTTCTACTTACAAAGTGTGACCCTGATTATATTTTATTTACTTTAATTCATGTTCCTCCAGTGGTTTTCAATTACTGACCTGAAGTCTGTGATGATGGGATCCAGGTCTGGACTGTTTATGACTGACAACCTGAAAACACATTAAAGTCAGTCTGTCAGGAGTTATCGTGGTAAACAACATTGTGATCTCAAAAAGTACAAATGTCATTATTATAATGTTATTAACTCTGTAATAAACACAGTGAGCAGGACAGGGTTTCCTTTCTGTCACTGCTGATGACTTTTTGAATGAGTGTGTGTGTGTGTGTGTGTGTGTGTGTGTGTGTAATGTGAACGTACTGGCTCAGGGAGTTGGGGCCGTCGGGGATGTCTTGTGCCTCCCTGTGAAGAGGTCAAAGCTCAACTTAGAGAGACTGTAAGAAGGGATCTCACGTTGGTGACATGAGGACGTTAGCCAGGACACCAGAGGTCTGATCTGAAGCAGCAAGCAGGACTCAAAAGCCTAGTTCTAATCTATCACCAGCAGAGGCGACAAAACAGTGTGAATTAAGAAAAACATACTTTACTTTATAGGTAAAAATAATAATTATTACAACTTTAACGTAATCAGCTCAGTCTCATTGAGATCAAGATCAACAACAGACGGAAAAGTGACGAGTCCAACTGAAGTTCTGATTTTCAGGACTCTTTACTTTTTGTAAAGACCACAATCATTTGGCATAAGATATTGACAGCTATATTAATACCTATCATTTTTCACGTGTCCACCAGTCTTCATGCAGATCAATTTACATATCGTCAGTAACAAGTTAGTGCCCAGATGATGAGGATGATGAGAAAAAAACAAATCCTTGAGCTGAGCAGTAAATTCAAGAGACAACGACCAACAACCAGACGCCAACAGGAAGAAAATGTCAGCATGAAGACAACACTAGAGTCTTCTCCTTGTTGCTGCAAGCTCTCAACACTCAGGACAAACATTCGGAAGTTCCATATAATCAAAACATTAGATATAAATATATATATATATACAGTATATATATGTCACAGGACTGCCCCTTCTCTGTGATCCTGCTGAGCCACATCAGCACTGCAATGTTGTCTAACAGGCTTCTGATTGCAGACGTAACAGAAGAACTTGGAGGAAACACGGTCCTAGAGTTACATAAGTAAGAAAAGAGAAAAAATATATTGCCTGCCATACACAACTTTTTTTTTTTTGTTCTGTCTTAAAGGGCAAAGGTGGCAACTGCTGTGTTACAGTGACATGACAGAAACGACTGGTCTGATCCTGCAGCAGCACAGGAAACAGGAGTCAACTCCACAGACATGTTGTGATCAACACGTCAAATCTCACTGACAATGAAAAAAATAAAAAACTTATTCCGCCATAAGAAGCGAACACACTCTCCCTGTTGGCCGCCCAGGGGCAACAGACAAGCACCGACAGGACCAGGACTTGCACTGATTTCGAGAGAGCCCCCCCCCCCCGACTCACTTTTTGCTGTCATCATTCTTCACGCTTCGTCTCCATCTGGTGATGAAACTCATTCCACAACACTGGGGTCCGGCGAGGCGGCAGCACGTCCCGGGGCAGAGCAGCGTTCACACAGCGGGCATGGATGGACCCGGACCGGAGGAGAGAGGAGGGGCCGGGGGGGCGACCACACTGAGACCACATACACGATCAGAACCAGAGCTGCTGCTGCTGCTGCTGCTGCTGCTTCCTGACGAGCTGTGAGGTGGAGGTGTGTCGCTCTCATCACCAGCCTAATGACGCTCCTATTTAAATGGACAGGAATGCGGCTGCGGCAGCTGCCTGCTTCATGGTCCTAACGCCCGCCAACTTCCGACAAGTTGGTGCCAGACTACACACACACGTTCACAAACCTAAAATACTTTTTTTCTCTCTCCATTCAATCATTAAAAGTTCTATATTCACACTCTTTCAAATTGTATTTCTGATACTATATCTTTCATCAGTTACACATATTTTTAAGATGAAAATATGAGACAACATGGATGAAACAGTTCTTCAGCAACCGATCATGTGATTTAATTAAAAGGCCCCGAGCAGCTACTAAATGGACGTTGTGGTAAGACGTTGTGTCAGCTGCTGCTTCCAAGGAAAGAATAAACCCTGAAACTATTTCAACAAAAATTATCTATCACGAAAAGTATAATAACAATTACAAATCATTCATGTGTTCATTGTGAAAGAGGCTGTATCCAAGGTATTTTATAATGAATTAACCATTTTTTAATTCTGCATGAAAACATACATATCTGACTATAACATTGCAATGTCCAGACATTTTTAGACTAAATAATTTAATTTAATAATAATATAATCCCTTATGCTGTTAACATAAAGATATCCTGACCTTTCGCTTTAAAATACAATTAAACCCCCAAAGCACTGAATTCTGAACTTTCCCACAATGCCACTCACCGAGACTCTCTCCGGAAGATGTCTTCCAGACTACTTTACCCAAGTTTGTAGTCTAGGCTTTAAAAACAAGGCCAATTTTAAATAATGACTCGAATGAAATCAAAAAATATAATTGTTTATCTCTCTCTACAGGGAAAAACTTGGCGGAGTCTTCTTTTGATGAAATTTTTAAGTAAGAAATTTCGTAAATCCATTATTTTGTTATGGTGCTCTCATAAATGATAAATGTAAAGTGTTTGAATATTTCGTGTATCAATCTGGAAAAAAAAACAACAAACTGCAAAACTACATGTTTAATATTTATTCTTTTTCAATTAAATGCATTATATATTCTGGCCAAAACTCCCAATAATGATTTTTATTACACGTTAGAAAATACAAAATAAAATACAATTAGCTTGAGTTTTAAAAAGCCTTTATGAGTACGCCTAGAAAACATAAGTGGTTCTTAATTTGTAAAATTCAAGGAGTCTGTACAAATGACATTGATGTGTCTGGAGGCCTTCAAATGCAAGAGACAAGCGGCGAAGCAGTGAAGACGGGCGTACTCTGGTTCTCTGGTGTAAATGTGGACTGCAATATATGAGATACAGCACTCCTCACAAAGTGCTGCATCAACCAGACACGAGAAGAGGACACTGCTCACTAAATGAAAACATGAAAAAAGAAGTTCAGAATAGCAAGAGATGCGTCCAAAGTGTCGTGCACCGTTTGGTCAGATATTAGCAGAGAAAATGGAAAAATGAAAACCTCAGCTCGGTCAAGCTTTCCCTTGTCAGAAAACTTCTGTCACAGTTTAGCGTTCAAGTGTTTTTTAAATATCTTGGTTCATTTTCCGGGAGAAACGACAAAATTACCCCACACAAGGAGAAGCATCACTTGCCGGCCCCCTGCTATGAGGGAGGCAGTGCAACGTGAGCTTTTATTCCCAGCGACCTTTTTGCAAGTCAAACACACAGAGGCTGCAGCGCACACACAGAAGAGGTTCACAGAAAACCACTCGCACTAATCAACCGACTCTTACTGACTGTGTGTAACACTTTGAACCCGGTTAGCTCGTCAGAGAGGAAAACTAAAACAAGTCCAGGCTATAACAAAAGAAGCACCAGCACTGGTATGACGTTTTTGACACACGTCTTCATAAATTATTTTTTTAAAAAGGAGTTGCCCGACCAGCATCCATGCAGATGCGACTTCAGTGAGGAAGACAGAGGAGACAAACCAGAGAACCAGGTTCTCTGTGCGGATCATGTCCGGATTAACACTCTTCATTTAACATGTGAGTAAAGGGCGAAGGTTACGTGGGGTTTACCATCTGCTCAAACACAAATACATTCATCGATGAAAGCCCAGATTACATTTCCAAGCTCATCTACTTTTCTTCATGTCCGAACTCGGCGCTTTCGCAGCCACATTTCAGCAAATCTCAAGCAACTTTTTGTAAAACACTTCAGACACTAAATAAACAGAAAAAAATTATTCAGGTGATTAAATAAAGCTGAAGGTAAAAAAAAAAAAAAAGGCGCATTGCATTGTTGTAGTGTGCCTTGAAAATGAATGCTAATGAATATTTAGTTTTTACATGTAATGGATGGGGCTTCACTCCTTTCAGTTTCTCCCAAAAAATAGACAGCACAGATGCAAAGCTTTGCACACTTACATTTTAAAGAAATTATAAAGTAGCTAAATGTGGCAGCTGTGATGTGATTTGTTCCTTTTTAGTATAATTTTGTATTTCACATATCTGAGGACAAGTAACTTCCAGTTAAACATGTAGAAATGTTAAATGGTGAGAAGTGAGAAAAAAAAATCTCACAGGCCCTCTGCCAACGTCGCCCTCTTCATAAGATATTAAAGATACATGCTGAGGTTTCGTTACAGCACGAGTTCATAAGATATAAGAGCTGTGGTTTAATAATGACTAGTAACGTTTTTTTTACTTAGTGGATAAAGACGACTCATGATAAAGGTCATTTCAGTCTAGTTTTAAATAAATTACATTCTGGGGAGTCAATGTGGCATTTGTAGCCTGGTGTTTGAGTCAACAGAGCACGATGCTCTCAACACTTCCACAACCTCGACATCCTTGTTCACTGCATTTCATTTAAAACCATCCGTGCGCTCCTTTTCTTGGTCCGCTCCTCCACACGAAAAACCACAGAGACCAACAGGATGGAACAACACGACACTGCAAGGCCGGTGCACAGTGAACAGTCTCAGGGGGGAGTAAGGGAGGGAGGGAGTTGGGTGCAGAAGAATTCAGAGAGGGATTCATTCTACGAAGGTCTCTTCATGGGGTCAGCAGGTGTTGCTGAATCAGTCCTGTACAGTCCCCACTTTGCTTTGGTGCTTTTCCGGGCTGGGCCAGGCTGTGCTGTGCTGTGCTGTGCCGGGCCAGTGGAGGAGGGTAGGGGAGGGGAGGATGGGTCTGACCAGCTCCTCAGGAGAGTTCAGACTTGCTGAGTGCGATGGCCAGCTCCAGGTCCTCTTGTTCCTGCTGGGTGAGCCTTGCAAGTCGCTCCTTTTCCTCTCGTTCGCTCTCGCGCTTTGCCCACTCTATCATGTCTTCCTCTGTCGGATACTGCTCCATGAAAAAACACACACACACACACACACACACACACACACACACGAGGGGAAGACAAAACACAGATGCAAAGGAAGCAGACACACAAACACAAACAGATGTACGCAGTTAACAAAATTAAGCTGAAAAACTTGCTCTTAGAGCCTATTGATAACACATAACTCCTAATAGCAACACTATTTGGATATTACAACGTACACTACAACAGCCTGATGAGTTTCATTAAGCAACTGCTAAAAGCTAATTGTATTATATAAAAAAAACACCTTCTGGCTAATGACGGAAATATTTATGTTGACTGTAGGAAAATTATAAAATGGCTATAAAAGGGTCTGTTTTAATAAATGAACAGACATTTAAGTGTCACATCCTGGACTGACATTTTTTATAAACCCTTCAGACATTTTGATCTGCAGGTGAAACACTAGTGTGATTAACTCCAATTTGTTATTAATTAACTAGTAAGTCGTCAGTGACCAGAACTACGACTGACACAAAATGCAAAACTCCATTTGATGCAAAATAAAAATGGATTTGAATGGTTTTTAATTTGAATGAATAAAAGATAAAAGCCATTAAAATCCATTTCACTGGGGAGGGACGTGGAAAAAGCTGGAATCTCGACTGAGGATAAATGAGAGTCATGTGAGCAACATCATATCCCTTTAAAAAGGTTCATTACAACGACGAGAGGGAACTCACACTACGCTGGTTACACAACAGACAAAGGCATCGCAGATCATCTAGTGCGCATTCAACCGTGCAAAGGAAAGGAGGCAACGTTTATGAGCAGGAGTTGACGAGTTCAGGGTGCAGAACGAGGAACATGCATGATGACAACATCTAAGAGAAACGTGAAGGAATTAGCAGAGAAGATGCAGTTATCACTATGTGAAGAATGAAATCGGAGATTAATAACGCACTTGGCAAGAGACATGATGCTTTGTATGACTATGAATATATCAGGAAACCCTGCACATGTTTATTATCTGGACATTTTTATCTTAAACTTCTTAACTTTATAGTTACTTTATAGTTGTTTTTACAGGATTCAAGACAATGCTGGGGGTTTTAACACATTTGGTGCAAATGCTCTACATTTATATTACTGACAACCATTTTCCAAAGCAGTTTTAGATTATTGAAAGCATTTTTGTCCGTATGTGTTTCACACAGAAAAAAAGATACAAATAAAGATATACACTTTCATATGTTTCGGTTGAAATTAATCTATCAGGAGTAATAACATCTGTGTCACTGTCGAAGTGACAGAAATTACAGAACTGAAAAACGAAGGCTTTTTAGAAAGGAGGAGATAATCTGAAATTTACAGCAGGCTTTGGAAAATGGTCGCTAAATATCTCAGTTTAACTATGGTCACATTTGTGATGAATTAACTAAAAATGAAAAGATCTGGTTGTTTCAAGCTCAAGCATTTGCAGAAAGTGATGTCATGGATGCACATAGAAGCCAGAGATTGTGCCCTTGATTTAAATCTTTATTTAACTTCTTTAACAGAGGTGTAAAGACGCACACACTCTCTCACACACACACAGAAAATACTGGTGATCTGTTTCTCCACAACACACCGATGGCCGGGCAAGGGCTGAATGAACTGCTAAATGAAGGGATGAAGTGATGAATGAATGAACAGAGGGGTGAGAGAGGGGTGCGTTGATAAATCGACAACAGCATGTGCGAAGGAACAAAACATCAACACTACTTGAGGATTAGCGAAGACGGTGGTGTGAGTGAATGAGAGAGCAGCCAGTCAAACAAATGGTTAGTGCAGGTCAGGGTCGAACAGGAACATGCGGGTGTGGTCATGTTAAGGGAGAGGCCCTAGAACCAACACTGTCACTGTCGTAATAATAGTCCTCTATCCAAAATCCACAGAGTGACTATGCATTTCTATGCAGCATTAATAAAAGAAGAGCCGAGAGGAACAGCGACCAATACTTTCCTGATATAAAAACAGCGATTTGACCCATGTTTCAGATTAATGGACAATGACTAATCTTCCAACACCTGAGCTTTCTTCTTTTTTAATTAGATTCACATATATAGACTGCCGTTTCCTTGTTCCTCTCCATTAACAACATAGCCATTATCATAATTACACAGTTACTTATGAGAGCAATCTTTTTAAATACAGCATTCTCACAAAAATATATCTGTGGTCTGGTTTAGTCGCCACAATTTTACAAGTGATAGCTTCACGAGAATTCTACTTTTTAAACTGTGCACCACTTGTGATGCAGCAGGCACTACTTTGGATCTTCTCAGTCAAGATCAGCTGAGGTAATACCTCGCAGTCACTGGTCGCACGCAGAATATCTAGTTTATAATGCTAACAATTTAAAATTCACCTGAGTTGCCATTTCAAAGTTAAAAGGTGCATAATATATGGGAAGAAATTACTTTTTTAGGATAATATTTTGGTATAACACTGTTTCTACACATGCACAGGAGGTCGAGTCAGTGTGCAGAGTTGGGATGGTGATAAAAACCAAACACAAGCAGCCTCTCTTCTCTCCATTCACTGCCAGCCAGTGAGACGGACTTGGTTTCATTAAGTGCAGCCATGTCTAATTAACCTGTGCCAGAACCTTTAAAACAAATATGTTACAGTGTTGATTTATTTCTGCATCTATAATTGGTATGCTGACATTTCTGTACATTTCTTCATAAATTAAGACACAACCGCTTAAATTAAGTGCAACCCCAATATTAATCAGTAACAAAAATATAATTTTTAATTATAAAGAGTTTTTAGAATGCAGGGAAATATAACAATTAATTATAAAAGGTTACACTATACACCAGCAGCAGACGGGATGCAAGAACAACAAACTCAAAAAGTAGATTTAATACCTTGTGTCAGCTTTCTTCAACAAAATGAAATTATCAAATAAACATAAATGTAGTATGAAGAAACTGTGCTTCTATATGACACTTTACTTAGTTCACTTCTTTGGGACTTTTGACTGGCAATGGATGCAGTGATTTATAAAGCTGGCGTGCTGTGCTTGGTGGTTGTAACCTTAGTGAACAACTAGATGTATGATTTATTAACAGGAAGAAAAAAAGAGAAGAGGGGATGTCTATTCAGTCAGGTGGAGGTGAGGGAGAGGGTGAGAGGGAGGTGCTCACTTTGTCAAAGCTGGCAAATCGGTCAGCTTCCCGTACGTTGTGACGAGGAGGGGAGGAGGGGGCGAAGGGGTCGGCTAAAGGATCCTTGGCAGGCAGGGAGGGCGAGGAGGAGGGGGAGGAGAATTCTCCTGCAGGCGGTGGGAGGAAGTGCCCTCGTCGCTGGAAGGAGTCAGAGGACTCGGTTCTGGAGATGGAGGATTTCTTACCTGGACGGGCGACAGACAGACGGTCAGACGAACACAGGCTGGTTTTACTGCAAATTACCAACGCGGTCCCAAATGTCTAATAGCGAGAGCTTAGTTGACAACAGTCCATGAGCATGCACAAAGTAAAATGAACATGTGCTGACCTGGAGGTGGAGGTGGAGGTCTAGTTGGCGTACCCGTTTTCGGGGGCAGAGCAGGGGGCACGTCAGGGCAGGTAGACGGACTGTCTTCCTGGAACAGGTTCTTATTATTGATGCCAAATTGGTCAGCGCCGTTCGACTGAAACAGAAGGTTCACACCAAATCAAGCTTCGGTTTATTTATTTTTATGTATTTATTATGTTTTTTTAAAAACAAGCTAAAAAGTTTGACTTTCATATTTACATTTGGAAGAAAAAGAAAATCACAATGATATTCTACTTTAGATTTAAGGGGAAATCACAGCAGTGGTGAGCATATGATGTCACTTAGGTAAGTGCATATTTACGGAGACTCCGGGTTTAAGAAATACGATGTAAAACTAAGTACCTGATACTACTGCATAAAAAGTTATTACATGCAGCGTTTTGCAGAGCACACCTGACATACACTGCTGTTGCATTTCCAATCATTTAAAATATTACACGTGACATATTTTCTGAAATGAATGATGAGTTCAGAGAAAGAAACTACACCAAGGGGAAGAACAGAAGAACTGGTTTCCTCACGAAAAACACAACACACTCACTCAACTCACTAACGGTCCTCCAGCTCAAGTCAATTCATGTTTCCGTTTGTACTGCAGAAGTGAGTTTGCCGATTTCTATTTTCAATGACTTCACCAACAGCCACTATTTATGACTTGATATTCACAGTGTTTCAACCCCATACTGAGTCATTTCAGCACTGTGTGTGTGAAGTGGAGGACATGACCTGAAAATTACCTTAGACAAGGCACTGAAATCTGCGAAGCCCCCTCCAAATGACTCGCTACCAAACATGGCAGCGAATGGATCTGAAACAAGTGAGCGCAAGGTAAATGAGGGTGTGAAATTGGCAAACTGGAAACTGTAAATACTTTATAATGTTCAGTGTATAATTATGTTTGTTTTTTATTTTGAAAAGCTGCAGTAACCTCAAGCCCCAGAGGATGGCGCCATGCCACAATTCATACCTGGATCTGAGCTGGAGCTCACTGCTGTACCGCCCGGAGCAAAAGGATCATTGGCCGCTGCAGTGTCCTTCTAAAAACACATCATCATGAACATACAGATATAAAACCAACACATTCAAATCTCTACTAATTCCCTTATTTTTTTTTCTTTTCTTTTACTTCCTGTCACTTTAATAACACTGAACAGTCTGAAACTCAATGATTTAAAAGAACAGTGTGACAGATTTAGTGACATATAATAGTGAATGAGGTCGCAGATTGCAACAAACTGAATACTTCTTTCCCTCCCCTCACCCCCGCCTCGTCAAGTGTGTGGTGATTATACACCAATGAAATCATAAATTTGAAAATGATATTCCATTTCTGCCATTACATCCTCCTAAATCCTACACACTGGTCCATCATTCACAATATAAATTCAAGTGTATTTGTATGATATCAAGAGTTTGGCTGGATTTTCTACAAAAATCTTTATCTGCATCATATTCACATTTGTTACATTAGAGCCTAATGAGCCCAGATAAATTTGATGCAAGTACATCGTGACCAGGTTTTACAGGAGAGCTACTCACCACCGCCAGATCAGAGTTGACCGGCGAGCAGCTGAACGGATCCGTCCCTCCGTCCTGAGAACCGAAAGGATCCGCCTCTGCTGCAGCGCTGACTTGGCCTGTGAATTGGTCAGACTCTGCCATGTTGTTTCGTGTGGTGATGAATGGATCCTTGGCTGCTGAAGCTGGATTGGTAGGTTTGGAGATGAAGGGGTCGAGGCCTGCTGCTGGTGCAGACGCTGCATTGTTCAGCTTGGCAGCGAACAGGTCTGGTTCTGGCATGCCAGTGGTGGTACCGAACGGGTCAGCTGAGGCAGAGAAAGGGTCCTCTGAGGAAAAGGGGGCGCTGGAGGTCTGTGTGAAGAAAGTGTCTGCGGCAAAGGGATCCGTCCCTTTAAATGGATCTCCTCCAAATGGATCTGATTAAACCAGACGGCAACAGATACAGAACATGAACATTTGAAAATAGAGAGTTTAGTTCTTCTTCCCTTAATCTTTTTCAAGAGGGGTGTGAGAATTTAAAGAATTAATATTGAGACTTTACCTGCAACATCTGCTTTTGCAAATGGATCTTCTTTGAATGGATCGTCTACGAAGGAAAAGTCAATGTTGACATTTTCAAAACTTTGAGCACACAACTGTGATTATAACTTGAATATTGAATAACAACATTCAGACTAACTACAACCCTTTGGAATGTACTATAATTAGGGCTGAATCTGTAACATAAATACATTTGAAGGAGTAGGTCTTTACCAGACAGGTCAAACCTCAGCATGAAGCTTGACACTGTTAACTTCAGTTAAAATGATTGTGGGAACTTACGGTCTGTGAAGGGGTCCGAATGGAAGAAGTCCATCTCAGGCAGGGAGGGGGGGCTGGTCTGCGGCGGCATTGGGCCGCCTGGTAACGCAGAGGTCGTGGGTTCTTGGGACTCTGCTGGCTCCTGCTCCTGTTTGTTCTCGTGGTCTGCTGATTCCACCTGTTGAATGGTGACAGGGCTCTAATGAATGTCCTGCACAACGCAGTCAATAACAGGAACATTGTCTCCTCACCATACATTTCAATTAATATGTTAGTAAACCCTCTAAAGGTTCAGGTTGGATCCCCTTGGATCCATAATGTGCTTTTTGAGACAATTACAAATGTACTGAGGTCAGTGCACATTGTGACATTTAGCAAAACACATTCGGTAGCAGCTGCAACAGCACGGCTGGTATGATTTTCACCTCGTATGTGAATCATTGCAACATATGCAGATACCTACCGTTAGTGGGAACCACAAAAACAACAACAGTATTTTATATAGTATTTCTACTGATTATTACTATTTATTTTATATTCTCTCAATTTTTTTATCAGGTTGCTTGTAGAGCTTTGTGCAGAACTCTGTGTGCAGCGAGGGGAGAGATTCCACCACGTTTCTACCATCCTCGCAGGCAGCCAGACTTGCTCATAGTTTCGGTTACAGATGTCGCTGTGCGCTTTCCTGCGAGGGACGTGCAGTTCTCGCCAGAAAAGCACCTGCAGTTCGCCCTCTGTGTACCTCTCACTCAGGCACTGTTGCACCTCGACTGCGCATCATGCACAACATGAGTACGGTTTTCACCCCACGTACAACAACAAGGTCCTTGGTGTAAAATGAGTTTTAGAGAATTTACTTGGCCAAATGACAATCCCACAAAAATTCAGGAAGACAGGAACAGACATTTACACTCAAGTAAGTCGGGGTCTTTACCTTTAGTGGGCTCTCGTTAGATGATTTTTCGGCATCATGGGCAACTTCTGAGGAAACGTTGTGGCTAGTGTGTTCCTGGAGACACAAGAGGACAACAAGAACAGATGAAAATGTACAAATCATATTACAATTCTCGTTTTCATACCAAAATTTATAAACTAAATATAAATAGTCCGCCGCCCCTGCATGCTTGGTGGGTGCTAAATTGCTGTCAAAAACCAAAAAAAAAACAATTGCACTCCACAATTGTAGTAGTTACACTATTTTCTTTCTATTCTATAGTGTATTCCTTACCCTGACAGTGTTCTCCCGTGGTTTGGCCAAGGTTGACAGACTATTGTACATATCAGTGGAGACTAGACTACTATAGAGATCATCCAAGGCATTAGGTTTCGGCTTTTCCTCCTCTTGAGTATTTGGACTCTCGTCCTCCTTCTCGTCCTCCTCCTCCTCTTCATTCTCATTCACTCCTTTCTCTTTTTGGTCCGAATGTTCTTTCTGAAGGCTGCAGACAGCAGCTGCTTCATCCTCCTTCAGCTCTTTCGGCTGGTCCTCCTGGAAGAGGTCGCCCTGGTGCTGCACTGCTGTGTTGCCCGCTGATCCGTTGACCATCACAGGAGAGCTGTCCTCCAGGGCTCTCTTCCAGCTGAGCTGGGCAGTCACTGACCTCTCCTCCACTTGAAGGTCGTTCAGTTTCTGTTGAACCTAAGAGGGCAGACAGATATGGAGAGGTTCAAAGAATATAATATATATAAATAACGTCAAGAAAAATTAAACACAGGTAATATTTTCTGCGGGGAAACCAACCTGTGCAACTTGTAAGAAAGAGTCTCGCACAGAATCTTGCAGAGGTGTGAGCTGCTCCTGAGCCGCCTGGACTTTCTCCTGCAGCCTCCTGCTCTCCTCCTGGAGAGCGAGGAGCTCCTCTCGGGCCTGGACAAGCTCCTCCTCATACTCACAGATCCTCTGTTCCTGCTCCTCATGCTCCGACTGCAGCGATGAGATCTGTGATACACATAACCGTTATGAATGAGCTGGTGGTCATATGGCTCAGCAGAATGGAGTCACATGATTGAAATAAAACTGAATGTTCTTTGGCAGTTTTTAGACTTTTCTTTAATTACATAGCTTTCCGGTAATGACAGAAATGAGTTTGCCATTAAAGGTTAACCTGACAAACGTACCAGTTGTGTCTCCTGGGTGGTCTGTTGGCGAATGTGAGTCAGCTGCTCCTCCAGGGAGCACTTCTGTTGGTCCAGCTCCTCCAACATCTCCTGGACCCTCTGACGCTGAGTCTGGAGCCGCTGCAGCTCCTCACTCTCCCTCGCCACCTCATCTTGTAGGTCCTGTAGAGGCAGATGCAAAGTGAAGACACGGAAGTAGGCACATGTCCTTCCATAGACAAATCAGACAGATGGAAAAAGAGAGAAACTGAGAAAGGTTGGGAAGCATAACATTAATTAGTGACCTTATATACAACACAAACTTGTGACTGAGCAACAGCAACAAATAAATTCTCAAAAGGTAGAGGAAGCTATAGTGTAAAGTCTGAGCACAACGTCTAACAAAGCATACAATATCTAATATCCAGGAACACATTACAGTATAAGACAAAACTGCTCGAAGCAACCCTGCAGTGCAGCTAAGAAATTTTACTAAATCAGCACGGGACTCCCTTGAGACCAACGATCACACATTGACACCTCACTGAATTCCCATAAGTAGAGCAGAGCAGACTGGCCCCTCCCAAAATAGAGCCCATTTATCAGGCTCAGAGGAGTCGGACACACCCAAGTAAGAACAACAGCCTCTCAGTAATTGTTTCTGAAGGGACACTGCTGGCTAAATGTATTATTGATCTTCACCTCAAGCATAATCATCACAACAACAGTGAACAACTGATTAAGCATCTACCCGCAGCGTTAACCTCCTGTTTTGTCTGACCTACATTTTTATTTAGGCAGCAGAAAGCATGTGTGTTCCCATAAAAGGCAGTGATGACGACAACAAGAAAGCAGTTTAAACATCTACACAACCATGCTATCAATTCTGTCTGTCCATAGAAACACTCTCTTTCTGTGTCCACTGCCTTGGGCAGAAACACACACTCCGAGACAATCAAAGACAAATCGACACCTTACCTGAACTTCGCTGCTGCGCAGTCTGATGGCCTCCTCCTTCTCCTTGATCTCCTCTTCCACAGAGCTCTTCTCCCTGGGGGTCCAGCACAACAGACAGGAGTATTTAGCCAACAAGGTACGAGATGGTAGACCTAGCACTCCAAGTCCTCCCAGCCCCAGCCAGCTGTCTACCGAGCCTTCTTCACCCTGCCCCTGAACAACCACCATATCCTCTCCCTCAACAACCATGGTGTCCTGAACTCCTAACTCCACTGTGCAGAGACCTAATTGGACACCAGCAGCTACAGCAGCTGTGTGTGTGTGTGTGTGTGTGTGTGTGTGTGTGTGTGTGTGTGTGTGTGTGTGTGTGTGTGTGTGTGTGTGTGTGTGTGTGTGTGTGTGTGAGAGAGATGCGATACGAAGGGAGTCAGTGTGTGCGAGTCTTAAGCTGCAGATGTACAGCTCTGAGAGCGTGATGAGAGTGGGTGTTGGAAAAACTGAGCATGTGCTTGCTCAGTCAAATGTTGGGGAGATGAAAGTTAGAGGCAGATGGCTGCCTTGAGGATAGAGAGAGGGCGGGAGCAGTGGTGCGGACCCAAAGTATAACACTGATGGTTTGTGGTGCATGTGTGCTCTTCCTCTACTTCACCATTTCATCCTACCAGCAAAAGAGGAAAGGGGACGGTCTCATAAAAGGCACGACACCAAAACACCCCCAAATAAAACAGTTATGTGCAAATAATAAATGTACAACAATGTAGAGGCAAAGTAGCAAAAACATTAATGAAAAACACAGCAAATACAAATCCCGGTGTAAAGATTTTCAAGTAAAACTGAATGCATGTTAGAATAAATTCTGCTGAGTACTGGTATTTCAATATCATTTTTTAAAAGGAGATTCTAATTTTGCACAACCGACCCCCGTAAAATCCATTCATGTAATTTTCACAAGGCTGCTCCATTTTTCCCCCGCACACAGCTAAAATGTACTCTACAGCTTTTAATGGTTTGATGTTTATGTTTTGTTCAGGTTTGTCTAATGCTATGATTTGCCATTCAGACATGTTGTACTACTCTTCTGAAAAACAGCATCTGTACAGCGAAACCAACAGTACCATTTTAGAACACGTGTTTTTGTTATGTAAAAATTAGTATTACTGAATAAAAAAATATCAACTCTAAAAACCATTTATCCTTTGCCATTCATTTAACTGCTGACTATAAATAACAACAAAACCTTCAACATTTATTTTTACGCTCTCTTGATCTCCTCTTACATTGAAGTACATAATTCCCTTTGTAAGTGTGTCATCCAAACCAACAGTCAACTGAAGTTGAGTTTCACACCAGATCTCTTCTTACCCATCTTCATCATCATCCTCACCAACCTCCTCAGCTTGAGCAGAAGGTTGCTGCCACAGTTTGAAGCAATCACAAATGTGCATCATCGTTCCTCTTGACCTAAGATCCGTCGCTGTCGGTCGGTAGTTCCTTCTTCTATCAGTCTTTCTTATCTCTGCATCCTACCTCAGAGTGTGTGAGTGTGTGTGTGTGTGTGTGTGTGTGTGTGTGTGTGTGTGTGTGTGTGTGTGTGTGCGTGCGTGTACACATCTGTGTGTGTGTGTGTGTGTGTGTGTGTGTGTGTGTGTGTGTGTGTATCGAAAGGTAGGGGGTGGGGTGAAAACCCACTCTCTCACTTCTCACAAGCAGCTTTCATGAATAGGGAAGCTAAATTTCAAGCTATTAAAATGAAATCCCCAACAACAGATGCTGATAACCACCCATTAGTGAAACTGAGATTACACAAAAATGGGTATGCAAAAAGATATATATACTTATATATTACTTATTACACTCAGAACATAACTACCAAAAGAGAAGGAAAATGTAACATCTGTTACTGAAGTATTTTAGTATTAAAGATGATGTGGAGCAAAAGCAGATGGTTTTTATGTTAAATAAACAGGGTTAAAATCATTGAACTAGGTGTTTTAAAAGAAGAAGAAAAGTCAGGAGGAGGTAAAAAAAAACCAAGTGTGTTGTGTCTCTTTGACCACACTGTCAACCAGCAGCTACATACATTTCGGGTCATCTGCTATGTTCGATCCCCTGCAGCAAAAACACGTACGTCTATTTATAATTTCCACTGAAGCTTTGAGAGTGACATAATCTTGTTTCTGTAAACTAGAACACCAGTATGAAACTCTCTCACTCGGTGTGGTTCACAAGTACCAACCGTAGCTACGGGTGTTAATCATTCTTTTTTTCCCCAATACACAAAATTGATTTGGGCAGTTCCAATGTGAAAGTGGTGTCTGTTTTTCAGCTTTCCAACAGCCCATCAGAAACCACCTATCTACACTCCACACAACCACTGAAGATCCATTCCTAGTTTGAGGGAAATGCTGCCCCCTGTTGGTCAGTGTAGGTCACAGAGATACTTTAAGAGCAGACCTTCATGGGGGTGTCCTGGGTTTTTATATGAAAAATATCACATGGTACAAAGTGAGGTGGAAACACAAATGCTAGTCCTCTTTCAGATACATCCCCACCAGAGCTATAACCTGCACCAATATGGCTTCAACACGAATATGCATGGCGTTTGCCATTTTTAAACGATTACAAGGTCAAAAGGTTACCGTTGTAGTTCAACGATCTCGTTGCTGAGAGAGTCCAGCTCCTTGATGGCTGAGAAGTCAGCAGCCAGGTTTACCATGTTGTTCTGGAGGGGAAGCAAGGCAGAGGACAATCAAGAGCTCGATTAAACTCACTACTACAGATACAGTAAAACACTATTACTATGGTGAACTACGTCAACTCTAAAAATTACCTCTTGTCACATATGGAAAGTATAGACTCAGAAATCCTGCATATGTAGGACATTACAGTGTAATAATAAAAAAGGGCACAGCACAAACAAACGAACAATAGAGAAAAACTGTACAAAAACTAAATGTGAAGTCACAAATGGAGACAGGGTTGGCTGAAATGGGATGTACAGTGGCTCAAGGGTTGTGACAGTGGGTGGATTTAATAAAAATTGATTAAAACAAACTTGTAGTTTTGAGGGATCTACAGAAAGATGTGATGCTTTCAGTGCAGTCTAAAATACTTAAAACACCAACCTCTGCTCTTGTCAGCCTTCCCCATAAGTATAATTTTTAAAAAAGGTAATAAGGATTATCTTGGGAACAAAAAATGATGTAAAATGTGATTTAGATTTGTTGACAGTAAACAACAGCAAAAAGTACCTAGTATTTCAAAAAATCACATCTAGAGGCAGCCTGTTAAAAGTAATTAGATGCACCTTAGTCCGTAAACTAACACACTCACTCAGGATTGTCCCACTGCACATGTGAAGTGGGCAACATGTGAAGACGAGACAGAGGAAAATAGAGGAAAAGAAAGACACAGCCTCAAACTGAAAAAATAATCCAAAACACACAACAGGAAGAAATTGAAGTCTTCTGATGTACATTTTTAAAGTTGATCTGATAGAAAATTGTAATACACACAAACAAAGATTCCTTCATTTGTAATAAGTTTAGATATATAAATAATATACAAGTCAGTCAGTAGATATAACATATAGTAAGATGTAATATAGTAACAAGGAAAACAGCTGATTTGTATTGTACTTAATGGAAAAACTATTTAAAATGCAAACCTGTATATACAGGAGGACATTTTGTTTATTAAATACATTTTTATCAATATCAAATTTGATTTACAACTACAGTGTAAGCATCAGGCTCCATTGTGGAAGCCATGCAGTGATTGAACACTTAATCAGCTTATTGTGTCTCACTATCACTTTATCATTGTTACTACTATAGCCATCTGTCCAAATAATATCATCAATTCTCCTTTCTGATCAGGTTCCCTTTTCATAACAAAAAATGTTCTGCTTCATCAAGCACATCATCACGTTTAACTTCACGAACTTGAAAGCTCGGAGCGACTCACCTGTTTGATGTTTTGCCTGTCTGATGGGGGGATCATCTCTGGGGTGAGGCTCTGTGGAGGGTCCAGGCCTTTCGTCAGCTTCTGAGTGATTAGATGGAGCGCCAGGGCAAACTGCTCTCGGGTCAGTTTCCCGATGTCTCCAATGTCACAGAGCTCCCTAGTATAACGGATAGGCACGGTTTACGTAAGAGAAATAACAATTTACACCTCAGGCAAACACTGTTGTGTGATAGCCTGGCTGATGGAAGCCAATACAAAGTCAAAACAGGACAGAAGCTAATCAGCCGTGTGGAGATAAAAATCAATTCGATGTGATATTCTGCTGGTCGGATGTGACAACACCCACTGTAATGACATTGAAAATGTGTCTTTCACTTTGTTCTGTTCAGAAAAAAACTAATAACAAATCGCCATTTGTTCACTCCATACATTATTTTTAGATTATTAATCCCAGACATTGACACTGGTGGTCAAGGCATCGACAATGTACCAACATCTCCTTTGTCGCATTGTTGCATATCATTTGTGTCCAAGTCATTGTACAACTCATGCTTTTTGTTTTATATTTATGTGTTTCATCAACTCCAGCCTTGGTGAAATTACATTTTCTTTTCCATGGTTGGAAAATGTGGAAAATAAAAAAACGGCACATGATTTCATACAATTTGTCAAACCTAATGCCAAAACATTTGTCAAAAATGACATTCAGTTTTATCAATTGTTTATGTTTTGCCCCTTTTGTCCTGTTAAAGGATTTTTTTGGGGGTCCAAACTGAAAGTGTAGGGATAAAGGTTCTGAGCCCCTTTGAAGCACATTTGCTATTTTATACTATACAAATTGAGTTTATGTTAGTATACTAAAGAATAAATGTAATTTAGTAAAGGCAGAGTGATACATTTTCAATAAAAAGTCAATAAACAAAAATAGCGACATGGTGTTTTACAGAACAGTATCTTATAGATGGAGAGTGGAGCTTTGCCGTCGTTTATTACCAGATACGTGCAAGCGTGGCAGAGGGCAGCCCAGTCTTCAGGAAGATGTCTCTGACCTCAGGTCCAGACACCAGCCCGTCCATGTCACCGTCTGTCTTATTGAAGAGCTCGTCAGATTTGGTTTTGTCTGCTGCTGACACCGCCCACTGCACAGACGACAAAACAGACTTAAGCTCCACTGTATTTACTTCATAACTACAGTGGGAATTTAATACAACCCATGACACAATATTGACTCTAACTTAAACTACACTTACCTCCACATCCTCTCTCATCTTGCTCTTTTGAAAGACACACTGAACTAGCCAGTTTGAAATCATTACAGTTGTTTGTTGTTGCAGTTACGTGGTAGTAAAACAACACATCCAAAGCTTCTCAGGTACTACATGCACAGGAGAGACTGTACTCACAGAAACAGCAGCTGGTGCTGGCGTTGGTGCTGGGACAGGAGCTGGGGCGGGTTTAGGAGGGTGAGGCATGGTCTTAGAGCCAGTGTGGGAGGAGCGACTATCTTTGACGGAGGGGGGCGAGGGTAACAGTGGCATCACGGGAGGCACAGAGGGTTTTTTCCTTTTAGAGGGTGGAACCAGGGGAGGTGGTAGGGACATGGGAACGGGTTCCCCCTCCAATGCTCTGTACACCAAATACATGGCCTGGGATAGGGTAATACAAATCAGCGATAAAAGTCAATTACCAATAATCAATCTTGCAGTTATTCACATTTCTTCCTCATGTGTGGAATCTGTTGCATTTAGATCTAGGAACACAATTTCAACAGTCTGTAATAGCTTCCAAGATTGTACTTACAATTTAAACACAGATATAAACAAAAGCAAAAAATGGGTCAAGAAACTTTTAAATCTACTCCTCGAGCCTACTTGTGCCAGAAAATCTTAACATGATTTAGTTGCTTGGAAGATCAAGGCTGTACTTGGTGCATGAATATATCAGCACGATAGCAGCACAATAAATAAATCAGTCTTTTAATTATATAACACTTTTCATACAAACAAAAATGCGACAGAGTGCTTCACAACCAATGAAAACACACACAAAAAAGAAGAAAAGAAGATACACCCCTCCCTCCACAACACAAGTTGAAACTAACTGCACTATAACTTTAACTTTTGTGGTTTCTTTTCTTTTCTGTAATATCAGATCATATCTTACCACAGAAAATTCATCCTTGTCCAACATGCCATCTCTGTCGAGGTCACTTAGCTCCCACACCTTCAACACAGACACATTATTGTTAAGTACGAATCATTACAAAACTATGATATACACAACAACACAGGTCCCTGAAAGCCCTGACTCATGACCGATTCTCACTTCCTCTCTGATTTTATTTTCTACCCCAGTGGCTTTTGATTTCACATCTTTTTTTTAAACTTCCCGATTTGTGTTGTTTCATTTGCTGTCATTTATGTACATGCAAAATCTATATTTGTCATCTTTTGCTTTAATATGGGATGTTGTAATGAGATACTTTGGTTTCTTTAAAAACATATTGCTATTGGTCAACTTGTTATTTAAAAGCTTTAGTTTACCACTTTTTCATTAAAATATAAAAGTGTCCTGTTTGAGGATCCTACCCTGCCGAGGATGTCAACTGTGAGTTTGGAGTTGAGCAGGACAGGCTTAACCTTGTCTCCTGTTAGCATCCCTCCTACTGGACCTAGACTGTCAAAGATGGAATCAAACTTGATCTTCTCCTCAGGCTGGAAAGAAAAACAAAACAAATAAAAAAGATGTGAGTTGATTACAGGCTGAGGAATAATAATAAAAAAAATAAAAGTATGTGTTTCCACAAAGTTCCAACAACAGAGAATTGCCTGTCAGTTGTGAAAATAAATCACATTGCCTTTTTTAGTGTGTGTGTGTGTGTGTGTGTGTGTGTGTGTGTGTGTGTGTGTGTGTGTGTGTGTGTGTGTGTGTGTGTGTGTGTGTGTGTGTGTGTGTGTGTGTGTGTGTGTGTGTGTGTGTGTTTGTCTGCGTCAAATAGCACACTGGCCTGGTAACTTTTTTGGAAGGAAGACAAAAATATCAAGGCAAATTACAAATATACAAAGATCACGATGACACACGAGGAAAAAAGATAACAAAAGTGTCAGTGCTTTACCTTGACAACCCAGGGTAAGTCGACAGTCCCTCCTCCCGCTAACAGCGGGCTGCTAGTGTCATGCTGTTGATTGACAAACCTCAGTTAATCTTAGTTTGCCATAAACAATGTACAATAGCATTCATCTATTTGGATTCTGACTATAGAATATTATGTTTCAGTAAACATAACATTGCAGTAAAATGAAGAGAAACAGAAATAAACGGCAGGACTCCTGAGTGTAACGAATCTATGAATCTCTTTCTTAAGGTAACTATCTAAAGGCATTTACAGCGTGGACAGAGCCTGCATTGGAGTCTACAGTTGCACACTTACAAATTTGGGGGGAGGAACAGCCACATTAAGGCTCTTGAGTGCCACCTCCAGGCCATTTTGAGCACAGGCTACCAACCGCAATGCTATGAAGAATTGCTGAGGGGAAAAGAGGAACAGTGCGTGACGTAAACCTGGGGATCTCACACACTAAAAACACAAAAAAAGGGGCAAGTCCGTTATGAAATTACTCCACCAGGCATTCCTAACCTGTTTGCTGAGAGCACCTTTACGTTCAGAGTCTGACAAATCCCAGATCTATGGAGACACATTAGTGTACACATTTATTACCATCAAAATAAATTAAGATGGCAGAGACGTGATGTTTCTGTCATAATGTGAGTTTTTCACCTTCCCCAGGACCAGGTCAGCCAAGCCCGACCTCTTCAGGAACAGAGCTGCGTCTGCCGCCGTCACACGCCCACTGCCAGTCGGATCAACCTCGACACAAACACAGACATTAATGCACAAACCCCAAATTCAAATCCACACATACAAACATTCAGAAATCATCTTTGATCAACAGTAGGACAGCAGTGTTGCTAACAGAGACAAAGCTTTCTTCATAGGTCAAATGTTGTTAACCAGAACACTGACTCAACAAAAGTGTTATGATGTTAAAACGTGAGATGGAACCTGTGAAAATTGTTTGCGGGATTGAGAGGTTTTAAGCCACTTGAATCAATACTGAAAATAGCCCAGAGCCATTTCTCCAGCAGTCTATTAGCTTGGTATTGTATCTGTTAGTGCTCTTTCATGAGGCTCAAAGTGAGCCCCCCTGACACACTGGCCAAAGGGAAGCATTATTAATTCATAGAGTTACTTCCTTTACTGGACACAGAGACTGGAATTGATAGCAGAGAAGAGGGATCATCCTTTACTGCAACACTAATTTTTGTTAATTTATATAAGGCTTGTTTAATGGGTTAATCCACACCAATTTAAAAGCACAGTGCAGGAAGTTATATAATCACATCATCTTAAAATGACTACAGTAACAGGCTCGATAATTAAGGATATTACTGGACAATGTGAGAGAAACTATTTTATAAAAGATACTAATGATCTGAGCTCAATCAACCATAATTTAAAATTTTGGGATAGATGCATCTCCATACCTGTCGATAGAATTTGTCATAGATGGGATTTCCACTGGACAGCTGTTGAGGAAGACAATAATTCTACATTAGAAACAGTTGAACTGACTCTTTCTAAAACTATAACCACAGTTGCTGCTGCTCAAATGGTCATGCTTAAGTTTGTACATGAAACTTACAAACTCCCTGAAGTTACACTTGATAAGTCTTTGACAGAATAAATAATACTGAAGTATTTTCTCAGTTCTGAAGATTCTGTGAAGCTGAAATTATTAACAAGAGTTTGCTGGCTACAGTCAGTGTCTTATCCACTGAGCCAAGGAATCTGTCAAAAACAAAGAAAAGAACAGTTGGAGGAGTCAAACACAGACATAATAGACAATATGGTAAAATTCTGAATTATTTCTCATTATCGTGTCCAAAGACATTTCTGACACTAAAATAGCTGAACTGTTTGTCAATGACCAGAATAAATCTGTTTGGTAAAAGGGAACACACCGACTGTGATAGCCACTCAGACAAGTGGAACAATGCGACATCTGATTTTCTGTGCGAAGAGAACCGTTTTAACCATCAGCCATTAGGAGTCCTGGGGTATTTTAGCCATGTTTGAATGCTTATCATTTTGTCTTTATAAACCACGTAAAAAAAATTTTTACCTAGCCAATGTTTGGCATCTTTTTTCAGCAGCACATTTCTTCAAACATTTGATTTTTCATCTTGACATAGTATATTGACATTTTGGAGTCAAAAACACACAAGACTGCTGCCTCCAGAGAGTTAAGAACACATGAAGCTTATGAAGCCTGACCGACTGTACAGGGAGGGCAAGGCTCTAATTTTGTGTACAACGCAAAAGAAGAGCAAATACATTTATGAAAGTGGAGACCAGCAGATATTTTTTTAATTTGGCTTGATAAATATTTAAACAAATTCATCAATAATCAAAATTGGCAGAGATTAATTTTCTAGAGCAAGTCAGATACATGAACTAATGATTATATAAAAGACGCTGCTATTCTGTGCTTCCTTGAAAAGCCTTTTCAAACTGTGTACTCATGGGTCAGGCTGATACAAAAGGTTTCATCTAAACCACCAACATTGTCTTTTACACCTTTTTCCAACAAGGCTGTTCTGGGATGCTTCACCTTTAATTAACACTAATCCATTTGTCTTTAGTAACAGTCTACTTCCCGCAGGGTTTTCAGGTTGCAGTAATTAGACCTCTGCTTAAAAAGCCAACTCTTGACCCAAATGTTGGAGTCGGCTATCAACCTAATATCGAACCTCCCCTTTGTTTCTGAATTTCAAAAAAAAAAAAAAAAAAGGCTGTTGCTAATCAATTATATGATTATTTGCACAAGAATGGTATGTTTGAGTTAAATTTTGATTTATAGATTAGTGATTTAACCCTAACCCTAACTATCTACCAATGACCTCAGACCATGGACCTCTCTCTATACTCGGGCTGTCTTAGTGCTTTGAAACCACTGATCACAAGATTTTATAGCAACATGCCTGAAATTGCTTGAATACAAGTCGTAAAGCTGTTACTTCTTGTCTTTCTTTCTCCCTGTTTCTCCTTTTCCCCCCATGTTTCGTCTTTCAACCCAGCCGCAGCCGGTTAAGGCAGATGTCCACCATCCTGGTTCTGCTAGAGATTAATCCCTGGTAAAAGAGAATTTTTCCTCTCTACTATCACAAAGTGATCACTCACCGTAGGAACTGTTGGGTTTCTCTCTAAAATATTGGAAGGTCCCAACCTTACTTTAAAGTATATATGAAAATGCATGTTCTGATCTGGCGCTTCTGTCATATCCTTCCTGAGTGTCCACTGCTCGGCCGAACAGGAAAGGAATCACCATTTCCAGAGACATGCAAGTATACCGTTAAGATCTGTGAGGACGTCAGTCTCATTACAGACTAAGGAGAAGAGTCAGCAGAAAAAGATGGCCCGTGATCTGCTTGGTTATTTGTCAGCTTTGTCAACTGCCAATTTACAACAAGATAACAGTTGACACACACACACACACACACACACACACACACACACACACACACACACACACACACACACACACACACACACACACACACACACACACACACACACACACACACACACACACACACACACACACACACACACACACACACACACACACACACACACACACACTCTTATCTTTCTCGTGCCAATGCAAGTTTTTTTTTCCTTCTCTTTCTGTGATACACAATAGTGTGCCTGGAACTGTTGGACGCTGTAACACTGTGGTCATTGTACTGGTGACCCTTTAATGGAGCACTGAGAAAAAAAATAAAACAACGACACCCCTCAACCATTCCCCAGCTTGCCCATGTAAAACTGAACATACATTACATTAGAGTTTGCAACTAGAAATCCAACCATGGTGATTAAATCCCATTCATGTCCACGCCGTGGACAGTGGGTCAGTGACAGTAATGTATCACTTAAGTCTCACACCTCAGAGACGTCAACAGTTTGTTGAAGAGATACAGGTGTCAGAGCTGCTGGTGACAGACAGACAGGCAGGCAGGCAGGCAGACAGGCAGGCAGACAGACAGACAGGCAGGCAGGCAGACAGGCAGGCAGGCAGGCAGACAGGCAGACAGGCAGGCAGGCAGACAGGCAGGCAGACAGACAGGCAGGCAGGCAGGCAGGCAGGCAGACAGACAGGCAGGCAGGCAGGCAGACAGGCAGACAGGCAGACAGACAGACAGGCAGACAGGCAGACAGACAGACAGCAGTGGCTCAGGTAACGAGTCTGACACCTCAACCTACTTATTAGATCTGGTGTTACAGCTTTGCTGCTGTGCAAAACGAGCACATCCCAAACACAAATCGTGTCGTTCGACGTGACAACAGACACAAAAGACATTTCGCTCGCAGCCACTAGGCTAACGGTTAACTTCACAGAGGTCACAGTCAGGGGGCCAGTGGTCCACTCACTCCGTGCAGCCCTGTGGCGAGACTCCCGGCGGAGGCCACCACGTTCATATCTGCAACTCGCGTGACGGGGGAAAAATCATATTAGCAACGGCTGAACTCGCACAACATGACAGCAGAGCCACCACAGAGCCACACATGGGGTCTGGAATCAACACCTCGGACCAGAAACAACGAGCCTGCAGCGGCGACAACTAAACAACAGCTGAGCGGCACGAAACCGTATTAAATACTCTCCGACACGGAAGCGAAGACGAGCGAGGCCGAGCGGCTCCACTGAAGTCGGATGAAGCGGCTCCGAAGCGGTCGAGCACCGCGCACAGACACACACACACAGACACAACACACACACACACACACACACACACACACACACAGAGACACACACACACACAGACACACACACACACAGACACACATACACACACACACTAGCTGCTAGCTAGCGCGCTAGCTAACTAGCTACGCCCTTACGCAGTCCCCGAAGAGATCAGGCAGAAACTTTTCCCAGTCACAGCAGCAACGAAGTTCCCCCGAGAGAGCGACGCGGGGCGAGAGAGGACCGCCGCTCCGGGCGCACACTTTGGACAGAGCTGTCGTAACGTGTGCGCGCGGAGCGGACGCAGGTCGCAGACGGTTTCGCGGTCGTTAGGTTTGAGTTGTGAGACAGCGGTTACCTGAGTGAGAGACAGAGTGGCAGCCATAGTGTTTCTGTTTCCCACTGCTTTCACGCTGCGCTGCTGCCAGACACAGACAGAGGCCGCTGGAAAACATGGCACTGGACCTCGACCGCCAGGATCGGGATCAGGACTCAACTAGGACCTGGGAGAGCACACTTTATAACATAGATGGATAGATAGATGGATAGATAGATAGATGGATGGATGGGTAGATAGATGGATAGATAGATAGATGGATGGATGGGTAGATAGATGGATGGATGGATGGGTAGAAAGATAGATGGATGGATGGGTAGATAGATGGATGGATGGATGGGTAGATAGATAGATGGATGGATGGGTAGATAGATAGATAGATAGATAGATAGATGGATGGGTAGATGGATGGATGGATGGATGGTGGGTGAGTGGGTGGGTGGATAGATGGATGGATGGATAGATAGATAGATAGATAGATAGATGGATGGATGGATGGATGGATGGATGGATGGATGGATGGATGGATGGATAGATAGATAGATAGATAGATAGATAGATAGATAGATAGATAGATAGATAGATGGATGGATGGATGGATGGATAGATGGATGGATGGATGGATGGATGGATAGATAGATAGATAGATAGATAGATAGATAGATAGATAGATGGATGGATGGATGGATGGATGGATGGATGGATGGATGGATGGATGGATGGTTACTTTATTTATCCCAAGCTGGGAAATTCCGGTGTAACAGCAGCACGTTTCACACAGCACACTTTAAAAATATATACAATATCTACACAAATAAATGTAAAATATACGAATTGCAAAAAATATAGAGAATAAGAATTATATATTTAAAGAATTTACATGAAATATTAAGTGGAAAAATGGGATCAAAATTTGTTTTTTGGCTCCGACTCAGTTGAAAATCACAAATCACACGTAATAACGTAAACATGAAGCAATATAGACATACAGCATTTGACACAGAACGGAGAGAAACTGTGCTGCAAGCCGAAAATCACCCATTTTAACCTACACAAAACACACTTCGAACGCCAAGCAACTATATCAAATATATACATTATGTCTTACCTGTGATGTTTTGTCATGATCACTTTGAGCTGTAAGTGGCCTGTTGTGTGTTTCTACTGTGAAAGAAAAATTCTTACAGTGTGTTCACCTCCTCAAAGTTAGTGAATGGTGTTGTCGACGGGGATTCTACTGACTCTGACGTGTGATAGACGTGTCAATCATTCAGATTGACCAGTGGGCCGCTGACCTATAGCCCCGCTATGTGACGTTAGTGTCGCTGCCCCCTCTGACTTCATTAGAACGCACTTCAGATGAGCACCCGTCTTTGTTGTAATACTACGGAAGTGAGTTATCTTGTGAAATACAAAATACAGATACCGCCAAAGAAACAAACAGAAATCTGTACAGGTCTGTGATGTCCATACAAATTTAAAAAATATTATTTATACACAACATATAGGCTAATAATAATAATACATTAAAAGATATGAAACTGGGAAGCATGTCTGTTTATTTTCTTCCAGGTGTTTTTATTGGACAGAGTCCCTGTCTTTGATTTTTTTGTTTATTTCTTTTTTACACAGCGATGAAAACCTTCCCACTTCAGTTACTACTATTAGTACAAAATGTGGCATTTACAAAAGGATCATCTTTCAGACGGGACAGTGTGTTATGGTACAGCAGTGCAGAGATAGTGGCATCAGAAATGAGTAAACCTAAAGTGAATGATTACTTCATGAACGCAAGTTTTCCTGCTGGTGCTCTAAAAGCTACGTCTGAGTTTGACAACGGTTTATATAGACACGCAAAACTGCAGTATGTGCATTAAAGTGAAAAAAAGCGTTAACTTTTACAGCACAAAATGATGCAATGGATTTTATCTTGATGGATGACAGTTTGTCAAACATCTAGTTAGTTCGTATGCACTCTTGTCTCCATGTCATTAACCCTTGTTTGAATCGGAGACTGAACAACCTGCACCAGGATGTCTAACCCTGTTGAGATCTCCACAGGCGGAGGAACAGGGCAGACTGAAAACATTGACAAAAACAAGCGACACAGATTATTAATAAGACAAAACACATGAGGTAAACAAAAACATGTACATGTCATCATCCACATACCAAATATAGCTTTTCAAGTGACCAAAACATTGTACTTCATCAAAACCCAGACCTTTTGCAAAAACAGAAATGACAATTAATGTTTCTTTTGGGTACAATTGTAACACTCAATAATTTCCGGTCCTGACAGACATCTTTCCTTCTTTTCTATTACTATTCCTCATTTAATAACAACAATAATAATAGTAGTAGTAGTAGCACGTGGAAACAGGAAACAGAATAGTCACTGCCAGTTCCCTTGCTTTGTAAACAAACAAACAAATGCATAACCCCACTCCAGGGTGTCAGTCAGGAGGGTCTATCATCTCAGTCACCAGCCGTGTTCCAAGGGCTTACTGACTCCAGACAGTCAGGTTCTTTTCAAAGCAGTTCCTGCACAAACTTTATAACTCATCCTTGAGTTTAGAGTCTGTGCCATCATCCTCCTCCTCCTCTTCCCCCTCCTCTTCATCATCCTCCTCTTCCTCCTCCTCCTCATCTTTCTCTTCTGCCTCCTCCTCGTCCTCCTCGTCCTTTGCCTCCTCTCTCCTCTTGCTTTCATCCTCCTCGCGTTGCTTTCTCTCCTCCTCCTCTTGGCCTTCCTTCATCTTCTTCTCTGCATCCTGGCAAACGCAAATTATGAAGTCTTAAATAACACATTCCTTTACAATAAAAATTCACAAATTTACTTTATTTAATGCTGAACATAAACTGTGTATACACATATGTATTGAAGCTATATGAGCGGGACATTGGGCTGCATGCAGTTGGAAAACTAATCGAGATTAAAGTTTTGGACTTGCCTTTGTTTTACCCCATGTATCATTGCCAACTTCTTCTGCCAGGTTTGGGTCATTGGTGATCAGGAAGTTGTCAAAGATCGTACCAGACTTGACCTTCATAAAACCAAAGTCAAAAGCATGCATATTTTACTGTTGGTTACACAAATATAATAAAATTTCCCTTCACATGAAACAAAAAAACAATTTTGGACAAAGTAGACTTACTAAAACACACATTTAAAAAAGTTTAAAAGACACAGCAAAGTGTGCAAGTAAGAACGTTCCTGTTCCAGGCTGGATATGATTAAACTAATAATCATATGCTAGTTTCTTGTTCTTAATTTAGCAAACTGACTATTTCGCAGTAAAAAAAAAAGTCAGATTTATTGTCTTCTTACCTGCCACAAGTCCAGTCCAATCACACCAATGCTGTCATATTTGTAGATCTCCGAATCAGCTGTGTACTCCGGGTTGTCGATCTCAGGGTGGATCCACTTGCCCTTGTAGGCAGGATTGTTGATTTCTGTCGGCTTCCACTCACCCTGAGGACAGTAAACAGACACACAAAGACAGGGATCATGGTTAATGTTCTGGGAATCACAAAGCGAATAGATCTGCTGATTGACTAGTTTCTCTTGAATGAGGCAAAAATGCACTAATATGTTGTGGTACAAAACCACAACAATCAACAAACCACTACACATATGATATGGCGCCCTCTATGGGCTATGCATCAGGCCACAGCTGTTGAGAAGTGTCATCAACAGCCTGAATTCCTCCTGATCAGTTGTTTGTCAGACCCTGATGAAGAGCTACATTACATATTGTCGTGTTTTTTGTGGCTCACATGCTCGAGGAATATACTAAATATATCATCTGAAGACGGAGGATTGCTTTGGTGCTTTTTCCAACGCAGTCTGCATTGGTCAACAATAAAGACTCCTTGGATCTATTTTTTTGTCCAAAATCTCATATTGCACGATAATAAAATGATTATTCAATTTAAAGTCAGGTGTGTAAACATTTCGCCTATTCTATAATCTGCCAACCTCATGTGTCAAGTGACACATTTTTTGTCCAAGTCAGCGGCAAAAGTTAGCGTGGGAACATTTTAACTGTGGTCATTACATATATGTAACGTGATACTATACTACAATACAATTATAATACAAGTTTTACCTGTATTGAAATACAGGCATTGTTGAAAACCACTCGCTCACTCATAGTACAGGTGTAGTGTTGCATAAATCAGATTTTCACATTTATCCACTGATTAGTGTTACTGTAGGATCTTTAGCAGAAACTTGTGTACTTTTGTTGCACTGTATGTTTTTTTGATGACACTACATAGGACTTGTATGCGGAGAATTTCAAATAAGTAATATACAGAATTCCAAATTTAATACAGTCAGAGTTTTTACAGGCAAGTCTCCCCACTTGGCAACGCCCCAGGGCAGTCATTTCGGACTAACAAGACCAGGCTTTTATCTAAATGAATGGGGAGAGAGCCACAGTCATCATTTTTTTGGTTTCTGGGAAATAAAAAATGCATAGATTCACCAAGATAAGATTTAAAATGTTTTTTCCCCCCACAGGTTATACTTCTACTAAACATGTGCAAGGTTTTGCTTGTGTCAGTGCAACAACACATGTCCACCGAGAGGCTGGATATATGTCGGCCAACCTCCATCTTTGGTGTGATTGACTTTTCTGTTCCAAGATTCTGATGAAGACAGAGATCCTTTGTATCTCATGTATGACGTCTGGTCCACATAGCAAGAGGAGATCTAACTCAGACAGCAGTAGTGTAACCTACAGAAAGGAACGTGTGATTTGAGCGTTGAAAATTATTTGCCGTTCACCTTGTAATCAGGGTTGCTGACCATAGGCGGCTCCCATTCTCCATCCATCTCGTCATCCCAATCATCGGGCTTCTTAGCATCAGGATCTGGGATGTTCTCAGGTTTGTCCCAGTCCTACAAAAAAAGTGATATGAAAATGATGACATTTACATATTGTCAGTTTGCCGATGCTCTTGGACGAGATGAGTCTTCATGAGGTTTTTGGAGGTCTTGACTACATTGAACTGAATCAAAAACATTTTGATACCTGGGAAGGCTCAGACAAACTGACCTCTGGTTTCTTATCATCAGGGTTGGGAATCTGCTCCCTGTCGTCCCAGTCTTCTGGCTTCTTGGCTTCAGGGTCCTTGATTTTCTTGGGCGGCAGGAAGTCCCAGTCGTCCTCCAGATTACCAGACTCAACCTTCTTATTATCAATTTTGACCTCGTAGGTGTTGTCAGGGTTGACGATCAATGTGTACAAGTGGGTGTACTCATCATCCTGCGGGGCAGAAGGGGTATGTTAGAAGCGATTGATAAGGATTGTGTTTGATTCATGAATGATTTACATATAATGAGGTTAGAATGCAAAACACTTTCCACTTTTGACACACCCTGACTGATTATGTTTAATGGTGTTATGGACAATAGCAATGCGGCTACTACAAAAGGCCAAGAACTGGACCCAACAACATACAGGGTCATATCTTCATTCAATGGGAATTAGAAAAAGCTTTTGCCATTTCCCAATTAAAAATAAAAACAACAGTAATTTATTGATGTCTCACCTTGCACCGGACATCCTTGTTGATCAGATGGTTCTTGCCTTTGTAGTTAAAGATAACATGAACCTTCTTTGTGCCAGGGCCACAAATATCAGGACCTAAAACAAGCCGACAGAAAGAAGTGAACATATGTAATCCAGTCCATCCTTTAGAAGCAGAAACTAAGACAACATAAGAGATGAGAAACTTCAAACATAATAAGTTTAGAACAGTTTGGGTATACAACCCAATGAAGATATGTAAAACTGGTGAAAACAAAATAGGAAGAAATTTGAGAAGAAACCATCTTCCAGAATTGTAAAGGTGACTGGAAGCAGGCTTGTACTGATATCACTGAAGAATATATTACCATTCACGGACGAGTCTTTAGGCCTACACAGGGAACTGTCCAAACTTACCAAACATGATGTTGTAGACGGAGTCGCCATGCATGTCCTCCTGACTGAGGTCAGAGGGGAACAGTTTGATGTAGCCTCCACCGCAGTCGATGCTTTGCTCATGTTTCACAGTGAACTGGATGACCAGAGGCTGGCCCTGGTTGCTGAAGTCATCAAAACGGGTCGACATGGCGTAGAAGTGGGCATCCTCACTCGTCTGCAGACCTGCAGTGGAAACAGTGTCACTCTATTTAGAATATGTCACAAGAAGACATCCATGTTGTACAGGTGAGTTTGACTTGGAACTAGTCTCTTCTCAAGTTGGAAAAAAAAGAGAGACAGACTGTGACGATATCTCTGGAGCTGCTCCACAGACGGTGAGTAATGGAACAACTCTGAAACAGTCTGACTGCACCCCCTGGTGATTTCAGTGGGAAATGGGCACATCTTCAGGATTACAGCTAGAGGCCCTACATTCTTAATAAATGTATTTGGATGTAACGGATAAAACATCTAAAATGTTCACTGGTGCCACCACAAAGGTGTCTATCACCTCAAGTGTTTGTGCGTTGATTTCCATCTTAGAGAAAGGTGTACATTATAATTTTGGCTTTAGTGTAACTGGATTAGCATCATGTAACATTTGCTAAAGGACGGATCTCGCCTTCAATTTAGATGGAGTGCTTCCTCTGTGTTGTTCCACCTGCAAATGTAGCATCAAAAGATAATGAATTAAGAGAAAAGGGCAAGTGACATATAATTGTGCAGTGCAAGTCAGTTCAAACCAGATTGAACTTCTTCGACATGGGCTGCGAACAAACAGAAGACATTTAATCTTGCGCTTTAAACACCCAAGATTAATCTGGGTTAACGATCCTGCACAGAAAGATCCACAGTGTAAGGATAACTGTTAACCTCTCCACTCACCTTTGTCTTTCTCTGCATCTCCGTAGAACTTCCCTGCCGTCAGGACAAACTTGCCGTAGTCTGACTTGTGCTTGGATTCCGCCCAGCGACTCGTCCAGGAATCTGCACAAACAAGTTTGAGGTCCAGTTTACAGAAGAAGAAGAAGAAAAAAGCTCCACCACGGATGATGCACCTGTACTGACGATGCATAGGTGCAGGTGCAGTGGAAAATGTACATGCATTGTGTGGTGGCTGCTTTCACTGTCCACACAACGACGAGGCTGGTGGTGAGGGAAGAGGGCAGCTCTAGGTGAATGAGCAGGGCAGAGATGAGCAGGAGGGGGATGGGGGAGGCAGCGAGAGGGTGTGATGCTGGCTGGAGGTGCGGGGTGGTGATGAAGGGAGGGGGTGTTGGGGGGGTCAAAGATGAATGGCAGACATGTCAAACCGAATTCATCTCCAGCTTTGCGTTAAAAAGACAATGCTACATAAAAACGCTGTAAAATCACAAGATCACATAAAAATAAAAATCTTTCATTGAGCCCAGCAGAAGGGGAGTCTGCCGGTTCTTGCCTCCCACTCGATCCAGTCACGTGTGACATGTTAGCAGTTTAAACGGACCACAACACGGACAGACAGACGACGAAGGTGTAGTCGTGTGATGAAGAAGAACCTCACCCCCGTCTTCGAATTGCTCTCGGAAATGCACAGTGGACTCGGCCAGGACGGACGCGGCCGACACGGCCACCAACAGCAGCGACAGGGCTGTCATGGTGACGAGCGGAGGAGCCCAAAGACAAACCGACTCTAAACACGAAACAGTCTATTCAGCGTGTCTGCGGGTCACAGCAGCACCGTGTTCGTCCGTCCGGTCCGTCACACGGGGATGTCACAGTAAGGAGAAACGCTCGGGACGCAGCAGCCGCCGCTTCTCCTCTCGGCTCGGAACAGATGTCTCGATCTGATTGGACGTCGGCGTCCAGCCTCAACGAGGAAGCGTGAACGCGCGCGGCCAATCAGAGGAGAGCAAGTTTGGGCCCAGTGATCGCCGCGGCCAATGGGAGGAGACCACGCGTTTGCTTGATACACACCCAGGGAAGGGTGATGATGCGCAGCGTGTGGATCATAAGAAGAGAAAGAGAGAGAGAGAAAAAATTACAATAAACACGACTAAATAACAATAACATGAATACACTTTATTGTATATGTTTGTATTATATATAATTATTAATTATTATAATATTTAATTATTATGAAGCTAATGACGCTGGAGTCCGACAAAGACGTTTAGAGGAAGCTTTCCCAACCAGACCACATCAGACCAGGTCTAGATAAATAAATAAAAAACACTTTACTTTGTCCTGTCTAATCTGGACGAGATTGAACTAGAAAAGAGACATTTTGTTAAAAACAAAACTGTGAACTAATTAAATCTTCTCTTTTTCCACTTCAAGCAAATAAAAGAGCATTCAGGTATGTAAATGAATAGAGTTGAGCTTCTCTGGGTTACTATAATGTTTGACAGGTGAAAATACAGTGATTTCTGGATCACAATGGTGGAAAAACCAGTGGAATTGACATTTTGTTTTTTTACTCTCAATATCTAATAAAGGTTTCATAAACAGGTGAAATTAAAGTGTTAAGGCTCTAACTAGGGCTTCCCAAGTCTCAACACGCTTTCACACTAATAAGTGGAGCGGAAAATGGACAGTCTGTCCCTCGGTGTTGTTGAAACAACTTCCGCGTTGTAATTTGACTTATGCAGCTGTGAAAAACAGATGTCAAGATTTTTTTTAAAGATCCGTCAAAAGATGTTCTGACATCAGTGTTTTCCAAAAGTCAGACCATTTACTTGAAAGGGAAAAATTGTCAAGATAGTATTTTGAATGACATTTTGTCTGATTTCTGCTGCAGACGTTAATGAAACTACAACAATCCTTATTAAGAGCACATCTACGCAAGTTTTGTACCACAAGGTGCATTCATTAATTAAGAAGGATGATAGGCAGTGGTGACATGCAGACCTAAATACATATAACGAATCTGCTCATGTTATTGCATTAAAAAAAACAGCTCTTTATGGGTTTTAGTGTATTTGTTTATTTTTTTTAAACAATGTCATCATCATTTCTTTCAAACATTCTTCTTGTGATGTGACCTCTAAATCCAACCAAATCATACCTCTGTGTGTGTGTGTGTGTGTAAGAGATAAATAAATTAACCAAGCCTCAAAGTAAAATTCTGTATATTAAGCAATGGTGATGATAATAATAAAACATTTATCAGGTTCAGGTTCATATAGACCCTCTTAAAATCATTGAGATCAAACATAAATTATTAAAAGCATTATTCCTAAATCAAATTGCGCGCACACAAAAACCTAACTTTTTTTTGGAAATGATCTGGTCAACTCCTGTAACAATTTCAAGTAAAATGTCCATCATTGATGTTATTGTCAGCTGTTACACACTCCATACAGAACCCCTAAATGTGCATTCAAACAATTCCACAAAAATAATCAGATACAGTAACACGTTCAAATATGGCACAAATTAGGTCAATAAAGAAACTGCAATGTCTGACATGCAAATACTAACACATGACATATGACGTGACGTTAAAAAAGACCTCGAACTTTAATGTGTCTATTCCACTTTGACACTGCACAACCACTATTACTGTGCTGTTCACTTCTTCATCGTGAGGATTAAAAAGGCAGGTGAAGGAGAACAGCCACACACTGGACATCATGTTTGAAAGACGTCTCCTGCAATGGCACTGGAGTCTGCAGGGTGAGCCACGCTGCGGGTCTCTCGTAGTGCTGGACCTGCCCAGATGTTTGGCCTTTTCTGAGAGACCTGGACATACATATGTTGTATCTGTCTTTGTGTGTGTGTGTGAGGGGGGGGGGGTTACGTAGATCAGAGCAGAAAAGAGACATCTCGTCTGTGGCTCTGTGTGCAGATGGGCTGGTTAAGTAGTCTCACACCTCCAGCTCGGTCTCTCCCTCTATGGGAGGAAGAAGTTGATCCTCTGGGGTATGGACTTGCATCCCTGGGCTGAGAACAGTCTCTCCTCTTTAGGGACGTACAGCATGGCCTTGGCCACCTCATCCAGCGTGGCTTCGTCCGTCTCCAGACCCCGGGCTACGTAGGCGTCACGTGCACAGAGCTTCACGTGGCGATACTCCAGAGGCAAGAAGGGCACATAGAAATCGATGAGGTGGCCGGACATCAGCTCGCTCTGCGCAAAGCCACCTGGGAGAGAGAAACCACGCAGAAAATGTGCTAACAAATTCCCCCAAAACACAATTCAAGTTCCACCAAGCAAGATTTTTTTCATTAAGGTAGAAAAGATTTGCTTTCATGTGATAGGATAACTAACAACACTGATCCTGCCAAGAATCAATACCCCATCTGCAGCTCTCTGTAGCTTTCAGCTAATTGTCCTGGTCCAGCAGAACAGTTGAGCCAAGACATGCAGCTCACACAACAACACAAGAAATGTATTCACTTCCTGCCCGGGTAGAAATGGCAGAGAGCTGAGGTAAAAAAAAACCTGCTGCACACCTTGAGACTCCATAGTTTCTGTTCGTAGTCGATGCTCCAGGTCTTCCATTCCAATGTCCTCTCGATTTTGACCAGAGTGCCAGAAGTCCAGTGCCACATCGTTGATTGTTGCCCCACCAATATTACTGTAGAGATGATGAGCACAGCAAAGAAACATGGTGTGCAAAGCAGTGGAGGAGAGTTTTCTATGTATTTTGTTAAAAATGGATTATTCTTGGACAAATGATCACAGATTAGTGCGCTGTAGTCGCTTGCTGTGTTTAAATACACTGACAATTGTGACAGAAACGAATCTTCTCAAAAAGCAAGGGCTTTCAGTGAAAGGTAGTTTAATAAATGATTAATAATAATAAATATATATATTGTATATGAAACCTTAGAGTTTTCTCCTACATCAGATCACTTAGTGAAAAATGCATTTTCTCTAATTTTGACTGAACAGATTATCTGTCAGCAGAACCTCGACATGGGTAATTGAAAACTTGAAAAATTCATAAAAAGTGCTAATGCGGACAGAGGAAGGAAACATCCCTCATCACAGATGAACTCTCAGAATATCTGGGCCAGAGGCGTATTACACAAGCTTCAACAGACAGAACACACCTGCAACAGAGAACCAACCTGAGGAAGAGGAAGATGGCTCTGCGGTAGCTAACCCCGTCGACATTGTCGTAGTGATCCATGAAGGGCTTGATGGCATCGATGAGGCCTGGGTGAAGCTTCTCGGCCTCGTCGAAGATGAACAGAGTCTGGGGGCAACGCAACACCATGTCCCGGATGGCTTCTCGCAGCTGGCCCTGGAAACAGCGTGAAAAATCACTCAACTCTCTAAACATAGCCTACACAAAAAAATAAGAGTATTTATGACTGTTGTAATATTAACGAATGGTTAAAAGCTGGAAAGGATTTGTAGCATAAAATCTTAGCTAGTTTGTGTACAACAATAATTACCAGATCGATCTTTTTAATTAAGGTTTTTTTATGTTAAATATTTTTATGTAATAAATCCTGTTTCAATACTGATTTTTTTTTAATTTGTGTTCGAGCTCAGATCTAAGACACATTTCCATTCCACTTTAGCGAAGAGGGTAAAAAGGTAGATTTTAAAGAACGTCTTATGCTTATTTATTTTTATAGTATCACACAAGAGGTGGTTGTATAAGGGAGACCTTGTCGAGACACAGTCACAGTCCACATTTACAAATTCTGCAGATTCTGATAGGATGAGTTTAAAGGTTATCCTCTGTACTATACTCTGTTGAATCTTGTTCATTTGTGTAAGAATACTGTGTCAACATAATTTGGAAATCTAATGCAGTGATTGTGAAAGAATGTGTTCAGATGGGGCTGTGTTTGGCAGCTGTGAAACCGGTGGACAAATTTCAGGTTCCAAAAAGCCACGCAGTTCAGTACTGATCAATGTCTGGTCGGATCTGATCTTTATCTTTCAGATGCTGAACAAAAAGTTAACTAAACATTTAACTAAGCAGGCAGGGATCCAGCATGTTCCAGACGCAGATCAGTGGCCTCTGTGTGTCTCACCTTGTACGTGTCCACCAGTCTGGCGTGCGGGAAGTGGAAGGGGGCGATGAACAGCCGGACACACTCGCTCTTCACCCCGTCACGATACAGGTTGTCCGCGATGATGCGGGCCACATAGTTCTTGCCGGTGCCGGACCAACCGTGGAAGGAGAGCGTGAGCGGCTTGTTGGACTCTGGGTTGTTGATGAAACCCTGGGTGGCTTTCAGGACCACGGACTGAGCCAGGTGCTGCCCGTGGAGCTTCATCTGAAGGTCCCTGGCCAGACCTGCACCATGTGTGCACACAAGAGAACAATCTCAGCAACTTTGCAGTGCTCTGCACTGAAGTCACCTACTACACTACCAACCAGTATTGTGTAACAATATTCAGTGTCTTAAATAGAGCAATTATGAGAATTAACAGTTACTGAAAAGCTAATAAATGGCATCAAATTTTCTGGGCTGCTATGGTTGTGCTATACACCTAAAGACCATTGCTCATCAACATGTTGCCGTTCAAACCCACAATTGCTCAGAAGTCAGTACTACATTATGACAAGAGCAGGGGATGTTACTATATTATCAAACCTTTCTCGATGAGAATTTTCTTTGCATTGGATTTTTCTCACTTTGCTTCAAAGTTCTGGGCACGCCAGCTTCCAGTGTCTCTCTACAACTAACTAAATCCAAGTAGAGGTTCTACTCCTGGTGAAATACACAATCTAAATCTTCATGTTACTGAAATAATATAATTGTAAAGTATCATTTGCGTCCTTCAAAGTGTTCTTCTTCCCACAAACAAAATTAAACCTGTACAATCGTTGGAGAAAACCAGAACTTAACATCAACATCCAACCTAATCTATGGTTGCAACCTACAGTATGGACATTTCATGTATTCAAGTGCAAGAACAACAACATTTAATGTAAAGGTGATGCTTTTGAAAATTGCACATCTGCTGTGCTGTCGAGTGTTAGCAGTCTGTTTTAGGTGTCAGGCTCAAAAGTAAGAGTTACAGCAACTTTTATTATTGGTTATAAAAAAATAGGTCCTAACCCACTAAATATAGAGCAACAGAAAATAGTTTAAAAAACATAACATACTGTAACTCTCGGTGAAAGATTGCTTTTCATATTATCTGCACATACTTTTATACATTTCAACTTAATTTTTTTTAAATATTTAATTCTGTTGTATAGTTTTTCCATTACTGCTCCTTGTACTTGTACTACTTGTTTTAAATTTGTGTTGTTATGCTGCCATCGAAGCAAATTCCTTGTTTGTGGATATTTATGTTGACCATTTCACAATAGAGATGCTGAAATAGAAAAAAACAAAATCCATACAGTGCACAATCAGTACTTGTTTTGTACGTATTACAATTTCTATGCAATGCATCTCTCTCTCTCTCACACACACAGTGCTGTACCTGTGATGTTGTTGGTTACCCTGCAGTCTCCAGACTCGCAGCACTGGCCCAGGCTACAGTACCACTGGTGCAGCAGGCTGATGTAGTCCTGAGGGATCCCTGACCACAGGTCTCTGGTCGGAACTGAGAGCAACACAGAGAACCAGTCTTTACAACTGTGCTGCGACCATTCAGTAATACATCAACACTGTGGGGGAAGCCAATGAACATGCAGGCTGCAGGACCGGCTACACAGGCGTCATGTAACATTGATAACGCGTCGCCTCCTACCTTGCTGTGTAGCATCGTCTTGGTTGGGCTGACACTCCCCCTCCCAAATATTGCAATAGATGTAATTGAAATAGTAGCTGGACACGTTGGAGATGCTGTCGAGGCGGAAGAAGTCGGCCTGTGCGGACAGCGCCAGGAGCAGAGGCAGGAAGCAGCGCGCTGACATCGGGCTGGGGAGGCGGGTCCGAGCCGCTCGACTCGACGCTGACAAGCGACTCTCGGGGTTTCCTCTCCCATCGACGAGGAGCCGTCTGCGGCCGGTGCTCCGTGTGGGGGCCGAGTGCTCCTCTTCCCGGTGGTTGCTAGGGAGGAGCGAACGGGTTTTTTACGGTCTTCGAGGCGCTTGCGGGCGGACACTTAGCTCCGCCCATCTTTAAAGGGCCAGCTAGCGCAGTCATTGAACTGTAATGGAGATCATCAGGATGCTGGTTGCTTGTAGACATCTAGTAAGGCAGCTGTTATTTTATACACGATGTTTTGTATTGTACCGTGAAACATCTTAGAATTTGGGGGATTTCTCTTAAAATTTAGACCCAAGGTATTATATTGAAAATAGAAATGTCAGACCACTGTAATAAGCCTCATATCAACTTTTAATGTAGTGTGCAGGTGTTGCATAATCCAGTGCCAGTTTTTATAAATTACAATGTCCCCATCAGCTAACAGGGAGACACAAGTCCATTGCTAAGCAGTGTAGAGCCTCTACTTTGATCCTACTGAGTCAGTCATGGTGCTGGCCCACTCATTGATCAGTTGTTCACTATTATGATCTGAGTCTGCTTTTACATGCAATTTATTCACATCAAATGAGAACAAAGTATTTACAATCCAGTCTTTATTGTCATGGTGAAAAACAAACTATTTTGATATCATGGAACTAGATAACTTCAAATCATTGTCAACTTCATGACTCGTTCCACTTCAGTGTCGTGGTTGCCGTCGTTGAGTTCTCAGGGTCTTCAAGGATGTCTCCTCTTCTTTCCTGAGGAAACAGACCAGTGACATTAAAATAAAGTGAAGGAAACAGTCAACACAACAGAAAACATTTAGTGACCACAACCTCCTCAGACAATAATGGAACGGTATGGGTTATAATCAAGAGATATCATTTGGCAGAATCTTTTCATCATAGATGGAGTGGTCAATTTAATCTGGTAATGTGGTGCACCCAAATTTCTTAGATTCTAAAATGCTTACCAAGTTCAGGCGAGGAGATTCAGCTCTTTCCTGAGAGGAGAGAGAAATAACCTTATTACAAGTCAGTGACTGGTTGATATAACATTTCAGTCACTGGAGTTCTCAGTAACAGTAGTTGTCCACATTATAGTTCAGGTCAGACATTTGTTAAACATCACTGAACTTATGGTCATTTTGTAACTAGTTGGAGTCGCTCCTCACCTCAGTCTCTTTTCTTTGCTGTCGACACTGGCTCCAGTGAGCAGTCAGAGCCTGAAGAAGACAGACAATATAAGTTTAATAAGAACATGAAACATTAGGACGAATATTTTAAGCTGACCAGATCAGCTAGAGCTAATAAAACAAGACTCCATGATTTTTGTCAGTCTTTACTTTTTCATCACACAGGCCAGACTACAGGGATCGAGAGGTCCACAACAGAGATCCCTATTGAACATGTGCATCTTTTTCAGACCCAGATGACGTAGTTACGCGGTTTTATTTTTGTTAACAGGTTGTTTAATCTCCCTTTTAATCTTGTATAAGTGGTATCATGTTTATTAAATGAAGGATTATCAACTCCACAAGTCATCTGGGTCTGAGGTGATTGGAATGCAGTTTATCATACTCACAATGCTTGTGACATCTTGCGCACATGACTGTGCCGATCCCATTTGGTCTGCAAAGTCAAAAGAGCTTCATGTGAGATAATGGGAAGAAATTGTAGTCATTTTAATTTTCCAACAATCAGATCAGAAAACATGACGTATATCCTCAACTGGATCAGAGACCTGATTCAAATTCATCACGTCTGAATTTTGGCTGCAAAGTACTGATCCGAACACGTTACTCACCAGCATTTCTGAAGGAAGCATTGTCACCAGCATGTCTGAAGTATTGTCACCAACATGTCCGAAGCATCGGTCAGCAAAGATCACATGTCTGAGGAGAAGAGGGGATTTTACTACTGTGGCTAAAATACAATTAAGGGTTTAAGGACAACTACAGTCAACACGTCAGATAGGAGCGAAAGACAGAAAGCTTATTCTTCATAGTTAAATCTGCTGAACTATGCAATCATCATTGTGTTGAGCATCACTAAAAAAAAAATTAATACTTCAGGTCCACTCACCTTCATAGTCTTTTGTAGTCAGACACACGTTTCTGAAAATGAACAGAGGAAATGAAATTAAAACCTCACTCGTAATAAAGGTCACCTTCTAGGTTGTGTAAGCAGATGCATCAGTTAGGAGCGAAAGACATGTTTCTTCGTCACAGTTATCAGCTGAACTATGCTGTCATCACTGCATCAAAACAGTTTTTCAACAGGTCAAATCTTTTTAACAAACTCACCTCAACTGATCCACAAATGTTGGAACCAGACTGGCCAACATGAGGACAATCTGCAAGGAAAACGCCACGTTAGAAGCCATTTAAAAAAACAAAACCGTTATGGTATTTCTTAATCACTGCATCAGTAAAAAGTTCTCTTTCACTCTTTTTCAGAGAGATTCCCATTGTTTTTTAACAATATTCATCATTGTCAGTTTGTTTTATGGCCACAATTTAATCATTCTGGTCCATTACCTGTTTGAACGTTGTCAACCAGTCGTTTCAGTCAACATGACCACACCTGCAGGAACACAACACACATGAGCATTTCAAAATGATAATGTCACTTTCGGGCACCTCTTCCTTCAGTGCCTCAGATAAGTCAACTGGTGGTTGAGAGTTTCAACATGTGTATTTTCAAGAGTAGCAAATAAATGTCATCACAGCAGCACTGGGCTCATGTGCAGGATTTAAAAAGGCAAGACGGATGCTTCTCTGGGGTGTGGTGCGAGTCAAGTCCAGCCAGAGCTGCATCTCATGTTACTAACATTGCAGAATCCAAATGGAGTTGAGTGTCTACATTTCAAAGCAAGTCAGGAAGTGTGGATCCAAACGCAATACTCAAAATAATTAATTCCTTGTTCCCCTGGAGGAAATTATTAACTACCACTTCCTTCGTAAACGCATGATTTAATGGATGTCTACCCATGTTACTGGGGAGGCATGTTGAACTTTGTCACAATGCAAATGTGTTTTTTTGGGGGGATCACAGGGGGTTGTTTTAAGTTATGCGGGCCAAAAGTGGAAGACTTATGACCTGCAACTGGGTGGATATATCTCTGTAGTTGGTGATGTGCTTAACCCATCACAATTTTTCTTCTAAACTGCATCACAGCTAAGGAACACCTCAAGAGAAGCATAAAATCATCTTTACAGCCAAACACAAATAAACTGAGCGTCACCTCTTCTGCTCCTGGTCGTTCATCGTTTCTGGGTTTTGCAGAAACCTGTGGATTAACACAGATCTTAGTACAGTGCAGGTGATATCAAGAGGAGCATTACAGCTTTAACTGAAGTCTCAGTATATGATTACTCAGAAATCGCTTCTGTCCACTACTCTTATAATCAAAAATCATCAGTGACTTCCAGTTATAAGTAGAATAGATACATTTAGAAGAACTGCAATTACCTGTTTAGTATTAGATGACTCCCAACACCATCATTTAGGCACATGGATATGAACCTGCAGAAAGAGCACTTTAGATTAAGAGCTCAATCTATACAACCCATGTGAAGCAGTTTTAGAAATCACTTCAATTAACTACTCACGACGACACGCCAAATAATATTTTAGTTCCTCACCATGTGATCGGCAGCGTCATTCTGAAGAGCTCCTCCACGGGTCTGCAAACACATTGGAGCAATAATTAACAAAAAAAATATACAAGTCTGTGCTTATTAGATTTTTATCACTACTTAGGGTAACATGCTTCATTGCCACCTGCTAATATTTTAACAGCTGCGCAGCAAACAACAAAATACCCTGAATCGGCTGAAAGCCATTGTCCCGTGCAGTCAGAAGAGTTGGCATTTCCTCACAGTCATTCAGATGTCCCTACCAACATTTATATCATCATGTAGCACTGGGGCGAGGCTGCACAGAGATGATTCAGCATCTCGACATGTGCGGTGAAACACGTGGCTGAGGCCTGCTGCGGCTAACGTGGCTAACACTGCTAGCATCGGGTCACTACTTCTTAGGACGCGAAACACGTTATTAAAATACAGCACGGGTTCAGCATGAGACACGTATACATACATGTGAAAGTCTGAGGATATAGTAACAACTGAATGGCACCATGTAAAGTCGGGTGAAGACCAGCAGCCGCTGTAAAGTTGTGCCATACATACCTGAGGGAAAGTGAGCCGGAGAATGAGATAGAGCGAAGGGTGCAGGGCCCTTTTATTGGGAATATCGCACTGGCTGATGGGAAAAATATTCCGACGACTAGCGCCCCTCCTGGTCAAATCCATGGACGTGTATTTCGTTTTTATTACGTTTCCTCATTGATACCCCCCCCCCCACACACACAAAAAAATGGTAGGTTAACAGTTAGTTTGCATGTATTATTAAGAATGTAGTATGTAAACATCTATGTATATATGTATGTAGGACGTATGTAAATGTAATTTGGCCATTTGTTTTTACATGAGGCACCTACACGGACACCTATTGCCCGTAGAAAGTAGCGCCTAGAGGTCCTTGCAGGCAGTTGATCCTGTCGCATGAGGTTAATAAAAGCTTCCTCTTAAGTTCTGCTATAATATATTTACAAGCGTGTAAACAGGACAATATTAATATTCACTCAGTTGGTATTTTATTATGGACACCAAGCTAAACGGTCCTGTTAAAAAAAACAAAACCCCAAAAAACCCTCCCATCACTTAAGTGTGCTATGACCTGGATGAATGAGAATATCCGGCATGGAGATTTTGAACATTAAAGATTGAAATGTTTGATCAGTTTGGAGGATGTAGTTTCTGTTTTAAAGCTCAATGACTCCAACGCCTCACTGTGTAAAGCAATACTGTGAGTGTAGTTTGTGATGTAGCTGATATTTAGTAGGTACATTTGTTTACCGAGTTCATTATCATACATTTACATGTCCGTGTGTGCGACTGTCGGTATGTAAACTGAACTGAAGTGAAGGAACCATGACAAAATATCACAGAATTAAACTCATGGAGATTTAATATTATGCATTAATAAACATACAATCAATGGTTATGATCAGAAGGGGAAAAAAAATACATTTTGTTTTCGATTACTCTCCATCAGACGACAGTGATACTGAAATGTATGGCAAGGCCTCAATTCAATTTAATTTACAAAGACAAACCATGGAGGGGAAAAAAGTAGTAACTTCAAATTTAACTGGACTCTGAATTTCATTTGGGTTGTTTCTAAAAAACCTTTTTTTGTCAGATTCAGAGGATTAAATTCAACTGCAGCAACAATGTCTTTATAAATCCCTTTAAAGGATTAATTGAATTGAAGTCTCAGAAGTTCTTTTACTGTACTTACTTCCCTCAGATTATTTAATGTAATGGCCAAATTTCTAAGAAAGCCAAATCATAAGATAAGGGGGGTCTGTCATGAGCTTGATACAGCATTAAGAGATGTTCTCAGGCATTTTCAGGTGAACTTTGTATTGTTTTTTTTTGTAATTTCTGCATATTGAAATATGACGGCATTTAGATTCAACCTACGTAGCTGTAAATAAGAGAATGAATAATAGTTCAAAAAGCAGAGGTTTACAATAGGATAAATACTGCCCTCTATGTGGTTCCTCTCTTGAAAAACAATGGACAAAAAAGAGATTACAAGAAAACTGAACCAGTATAATGCAGTTTGGCCAGAGCAGCACTATGAAACAGAAATAGTGTTTAAAAGGTGAACTCGTGTTCCTCTTTCTCGCTCCTTACACTCTGACATGAGTACACATCCACTCTGGTATCAGTGAGTTTGGAAAGGACACAAGAAGAGATGTAATGTGCAGAACAAAAGGGAGACTTCACAGACTCAGTCCAAACCTTACCTCCTCATCATTATCACAGACCAGCAATCCAGAAAGACAAAAAATATGTAAACAATCATTTGTTCATAAATGCTTTCAGGTAGCATGGAAACATGTTTTAGAGGATTCTTTGTTCTCCACCTGGATCAAAGTTCCTTCAGCCTCTTCTCTAAACCTTTTTTTTGGCATAACGGACATACAAACATGTCCAGTGACAGGCAACAAATGATTTCTATATTGCATATATATTCCATAAATCTGTGCTGTGGGTTATGCAGGGCTTTATTTCTGGAAACACTTGAGACACCACCAAATAGGCGGCAAATTAACTTTAAAAACGTGAACAAAACATCAAAACGAGAAAATGGAATGATTCCTAAAGATGTAAAGCCATACATTTCATATCCTCAAATATTTTACACTATTGCCAGAAAGAAAAATAAACAGAGCATTGAAAATAAAAAAGAATACATATTTATATATCAATCATATGTATATATCTATATATAAACAACAGTAATAACTAGTTGCAGGGAAGCAGAGAATTTCTCCCCCGCCCCTTTAAGATCAATCCGTCCCACCGTTATAAGGCTGTCAGACTCTCAGAGGGGGCGGCAGCTTTTTTTCCCCTCAGTCACCAGATTCCCTGAGATGTAGAGCTCTGTTTTATTTGACAAGGTTTATTTGATTTGAACACAAACCACACAACCCTTTACCCCCCACCCCCAACCCCCCCAACAAATGTGTAAGGAAATGAGTGCTGCTCTGGCTCGTCGTGGAGCTGATGATGGGTGTGGTCGTGAAGCTGATGGAACAGAGTCGAGAGACGAAAAGCGGAAAGACGCTCCCATCTCGTCTCAGTGCAGACAGGTCTCATGATGACTGGTGTCGATGGAGATGAAAGTGAGTTTGCCCAAAGAAGGAGAAGAGCGTTGCTTATTTTCCGGTTACATCTTTGATGCTTTCCCATTCGATTTCATTCATTTCCATTATTGTAGTTTTACAGTCAAATGCAAAGCTGTGTACATATTCAATCATCAGTCATTCCAAGGCTTGGATAAGAAGTGTGTTTTTTTGCAAAAGAGTTCTTATGAAGACTCTGCCGTGTGTGCATTTCTTTATGCATACATGTGTGTGTTTGCATCCGAGTGTGCGTCTTCTCACTGCCTCTGAGAGGCTAATCTCTTTAATAGAGGTTCATCGTAGACCCAGCACTCCCCGTCCTCGTGGAATAGCTGCAGAAACACACAAGCGATACAAAGTATTACTCAGTTATCTGAAACAAATATATTAAAACTGAACACAGAATAAAACTACAAGATTATCTGACATTTCTAACACTGATCTCTCTCGACCAATGAAATAGAGGGCGTCTGTGTACATTTACTTAATGGAGTAGGTATGTGATGTATTATGACTGTATGTATGAATGTATAATGTTACTGACAATGAGGACTGAATACAATCTGTTAGCTAAAAAATAATTACATCTTTTACATAGACCTTTGCTCACGTTATATCCCTTTATGTTGTATTTAGAATTTGTCATCTGATGTTCAAAAAAACAAGATTATATAGTCAATTATAGGAGAATAGATTTATGTTAATATAATATTTTAGGAAGGTGTGGTCTCCTATGACATGTTCTTTCATGTAGCTAATAAACAAGGTTAGAAAGACTCACCCTCGTCTCCCACTGCTGCTCGTTCTCCTTCCTCTCTCGTGCTTCGGCTCTCTGTTTCTCCTCCAACCGGTGTTTGGCATCTGTCGCTTCATCAATGTCTTTCAGCTTCAGGTTCAGCGTCACATCTCTCCACAATCTGATGGATCAGGTAAAGGAGGTAAAGGTCAAATACACAAACACATACTTTTGGACATTTAGGCTACATCCATACTAATACGTTTTTGTTAAAACCAGCATTTCAAAACTAAAACGATCTCTGTATCAGAAGTAATCCCAGTGAAACAACAGTGATGAAAAGTAAGACGAGGGATTTCTTGTCTTGACCCGACGACGATGTGACTTACAGTGAGTGCTAGAAAAGTTTTGTCTTCACCGCATGTATTCGAGTCATGACGGATAATAATCATGGAAGCAAATACAGGTGACTGAGCAATTATTTCCAAACGTCTCCTTTTCTGTCTGTCCATACCACAACGCTGCCCCAGGGTTTTCAAACTAAAACTTCTCAGTTTCAGGAGCTCAAAAACACCGGAGATGTGTGGACGGCAGGCGAAAACGTAGCAGAAGTGATGGAGTAGTATGGATGTAGCCGTAGAGTAGCATTTTGTTTAACAATGTCATTTCTCACCTTCGGGACTCGTACTCAAGCTGGTCTTCCAGCTTTCTCACTTTCTTCTTGACGATACCCAGCCTCTTAGTGTCTATGAACACTGTGTTCTCCTAGAATCACACAAAACACATTCATTTTTTAATTAAACATTTCAATGTATTAACTTTATTTACAGCAAGACTCTTTCCTTTAGTAGTTATTCCCATATCCAGTGAATGCGGAGATTTTGTTTTTGTTCAGCTAACAAATGATTATTAGTTTACTCTCAGTCTGATCCATACCCTTAACCACCCAAAGGAAAATACAAAAAGAAAACTCACTCCAGTTGCCCACTTGGCGTACATCACTCCATTCCATTCCCCTTCAATGGAGCAGAAAGACTTCTTATCATTGGGTGGGCTGAAAAAGACAAAAAAAAGAAGTGTGGTATATTTACTTGACTCCACTATCAGTCTATCAACTGTGTTCTAAAATGTCATTTGCAACCATTTCCCTCTTACAAAATCTCAGCAGTGATCCTGTGCTTCTTTCCTCCATAGAAGGGTTTGGTGTGGAACACAATGTTAGCGCTGTAGCCAGACTTGGAGCAGGAGATGTTGCACTCCCCACCCAGCTCCACCCATGGCACAGTCAGAATTGACCTGGACAGACAGACTCAGGTCAGTGAAGCAGACGGTAACGATCAGAAAGTAATAAAGTGATGATGAGGGAAGAAATTACACTCACCTGCCATATCCATTAGGGAAGGTGAGGATGTAATGTTCATCGTGCTCCAAACATGACACACAACCTTAAAACAATGGAACAGAAATATTACACCTCGTAACAGAGTGTGTTTTTGGGGAGTGTATGACACGTACTTCTTACATACCTTGGCCGATGTTGTGGACGCCTATGGACATGCCTAAGAACTTTGACTTGGTCCAGATGTGAGCGTTGAACTGGATCTTCTTATTTAAACACTCTGCGTAGAATGCAGAAACTACAGAGAGAAGAGAAGAAACACTGATGAGTTTGGACAAAAAGAGAAACAAGCAATGGTCCAGTATCTTAAAAAACAACAACAACTTTCATTTACATTTTCAAGATCCTATTTTAATATATTCAAATCATCAGCAAATATTCTCTTTACTAAGTATTCTGGCCCGATATGCTTAAAAAAATGAGTGGTTGCGGGTTTTGGCGACTCTTTGTAATCATTCAGAAGAAGGTTGGACACTCACTGGGTGGGTGGTGAGAGACCTGCTCCGCAACAAAACAAACACTATTGGTTGAAGACCAGGGAACTGGACCCTCTGACACCGTCTCCTGAACAGTGGTCTAAAGTATTGGATTGAGAAGAGATTAAACCAACACTTGTTCCATGTTGCAGTTGTGCAAAAAAAAAAGAAAGACTATATCCTCACACACGCACACATTAATCCTCTATACTGTATCTTTACATAGATAATAGTTGTTTGCTGCCATGTAAATGTTTTAAATGTGGTGTACATGCATATATAACCTTCAAGTTTATTTGCATAACCAAATATCACTTGTAGTATCTCAATGGTTGTTACAGGCTTACAAGAGATTTTTAACCAAAGTGATTTAAAGTAATATTGTGGACAGCACAATATTACTATTGTGGTAGCATTTCTCAACCAATATGCAAATAAATCATACATGAGACATCAGGATGTGTAAAGTTCCATTGTGTGTAACACAAATTGAAAAAAATAAGATGCTGTGCAGGCAAAGAAGCATATCAACAAAATCCAAAGAGATCAAGAAGCAACCAGGTCTGATGACACTGACTGCAGAGGCCTGTGGTCTTACCGTGTGTGGGGAGGGCTCCTCTGCCTCGCTGGGCAGATCCCAGTGGCAGTAGAACACTTCTCCCAGGATTGGATTGTAAGGTTTCTTGGCCACTGAGCCTTTCCTCCCTGCATGGAAGGCCGACATGTACCACTTCACCACGTGAACCATGCGCTCTCGGGGCTCCGGCTGCTCAGCGATACTAGAGGAAGTCAGAAGAAAAGGCACAATGATCAATCTTACATACATTTGAAAACTTTGACTTGAACAGAGCAGAGGAATTGTTGAAATGGAACATACCTTACAAACAAGTCAGGGTGTGCAAAGAAGTCAGCGTACATTTCTAGCAGAGATCTCCTCTCTAGGATGAAGGTAGGCAGGACCACCTGTGAAACATAATGAAGGTGAAAATCTAAAGTCGCTCACACAGATGATGGAAGTGAGTAAAGGGAGGATGGACTGCACTGCAGAGAGAGAAGAAGCTCTTGAAGAGCTCTCTACCTTTGTGAGGTCCATGCCCAAACGAACTTGAGAGAGCAGATGCATGATGACACTCTTGTGCTCCTCCACTGACTCGCCTTCTCCGTCATCGTCACGGTCGTCGTGGCTATCAAACGGATCTGCAGACAACAGCAGAGGACACATCTTAAAAGGCTGTAACAACATTCATTCCTCAGATTTTTAATGTGTAAAACATCACATATCTTTGAACATTTGACAAAGTTGAATGCGTAAAGGGTTACAAATTTACTTTCCCCTTTTTACCTGCTTCTGTCGTACCATTGGACATGGACGAGTTGAGGGACTCTGTGGTGTCTGGTCGTTTCAGCGCCGTTTGTTCATTTGTGCGGGGCGGGGCAGCTGCAGGCCCTGAGGGACTTTGGGCAAGAGGAGGAGATAGCGTGAGCGGAAAGGAGGCAGGAAGCACGGGAGATAAGGAGATAAAGAACGAGTAGGATTTCACAGGCAAATTGCTGCACACTTCTCCAACTAAGACCGCTAGTGCAGCTTTGATTTTTATTCGCTCCAAGCGGCATTTTGCCACCTGAGTTTCTAAACACTTAATTTCTGAAGCAACCATTTCACTGTGAGCAAAGCAGGTTGCATGGAGGCGGGGTGACGCGATACTCACTCTATGCAGTGTTTGGGGGAAGTGCTGGTCTGGTAAAACTCGTCAGCGTCGTAGAACTCATCCTCGCTGGAGGAATAGGAGAAATCTGGCACAGAGTGCAAGGGCAGGGGCATGTGAGCCGGGGAAGCGACGCCACTGCTGGGGCCTGATGCACCGCTCCCTGACAGAGGGGGAAATATCAACCATTTATGAGTCACATCAGTTTTCTCTCCCTGAGTTTTCCTTTAAATAAGGCTTGTTCCTTCAGACAGGTGGAGATGATCAAAACAAAATAATATGGAGCACTTGTTTCTCAGCGCAGTCCAGCTCACCGAGTACAGTAACCCATCTTTAAAACGTGATGGCTTTCACTGCAGAGCTTATTGACAGTGCTCTGGAGCAGGCAGCCTGCCTCCTTAATGCACAGCACAGCGTTTTAATACTGCTGCCTCAGCATAGAAGACGAATAGGCAGGAGCCTGTGCTGTCCCTCGGTTTTGTACTTGGCACTATATGGACACAGCACTCCGGCTTGGAGAAGTACAGTAACAATATAGTGTTATTACTTTTGTTCTTGTGTTTGAGTTCTTCTTCTGTTAGCTTCATGTAGCTTGTAAAAAGGACCAAACAATGAGAAATACAGCCCATTTCGAGGCAAATCATGTAGGCATCCAAATTTGCATGTCAAGTCCCATTTGCAAATAAAGATTATTTGATATAATTGAAAGCTTCAGAAAGAAAACTTAATGGACCTAGGACCCTGGGATGATATTCTTTTTATTATTGTCAGTTGCAGTTTCTAAGGACAACTTTTTGAAACTTAACTTTCACGGCAACACGAATTAAAAGTCTGTTAAATGTTCAATAAAAATGGAAATTCGAATTATATTAACCAAACATACAATGAATGAATAAATGAGTTTGGGGCGAACTACAGCAGCAAACCAAGAGAATGACTGTAGTTCCAAATATACAGTATAACATTCTTATAAACAACAGAGCTTTAGTATTACTGCCGCTGGAGTGAAGTGAACTTTCACCTGTGCTGTTGGGAGTTGGGGTTTGCAGACTGCCCATCACCGTGACAACGGGACCAACAGGTAATGTAGAAGGTCGTTGGTCTGATTTACACACCTGAGAAGCGTCTTTAGCAAAAACAGAAGGCAGATGAGTTTTCACCGAAGCCTTAAAATGAAGCCGTATTAAAACCAGCAACTCATCCCAAAATGATCTGAGACTTTGAACAGAAGCTTCAGGCGTGAGAGGGATTACACAGTCTATTATGAGACTGAAATCCGAATGGCCTGCTTTGCAGTGTTCATTTTCACTGCATTCATCAACAGTCTAGTCATCGTCATCTGTCCTAAAACAACCGTAAATGTCAGTAAAAACATTACTCTTATTTAATTTAGTCAATTACTTAAGGACTAAAGTGACTTACTTTATTACACTGAAGCAGTGAAATATGCTTCAGCACAAACAACAAAAAACATCCACATGAGACGATCCAAAAAAATAAAACACTGTTATTACCATAATATGTGTCATGCAACTGGACACTGCTGAATATCCTCAATGATCACAAACTTATCTTGTATCATTTTACCCTCAAACACTGAAAGAACATTTAGTACATTTAATAAAAGCCTGAGTAAAATTGATATTTTCATACCAGAACTCGCTTCAGGTTTCATCCCCCAGTTTGTAATACCACTGTGAAACATTAGAATTTCAAATGTTGTTGAGCGACAAAATACTGACTCAATATAGTCTCTGTTGATAAAATTGCCAAAATGGAAAAAAACCGGCGAGCACTTTTTCTGTCACAGCATAAACCGAGTTGCACAGTGGAAACCTCCGCAGGAGGAGATTAGGATGAACAACAGGGGGAGCTGTTTTCACCCTCAAGCATGTTACAAAACATTATCATCCTCTGGGTTATCCTTGTTCTGTGTAGTCTATTAACCACGTGAACACATCAGGCACAGGAACCAACATGCATATAGGAGATGGTGAAAAGGCAGAATGTCAGGTACCTGTTGGTAGTGTGGTCTGTGTTGGCATCGTGGTGTTGACTACAGGACTATCCAGAGGGGGCTGGTAGATCCCATCCACAGGGTTGATGGTGCTCTGGACAAACAAAGAAAAACCAACATCGCAATCAGCAACAACGACATGCCTTAGTTGTGACATCAGACATATACAACTGCCTTCTTACCAATCTGAAAAATTCTGTCCAACACGATAAAGAAATTCACAATTTAGTGTCAGTCTTGGCCTCCAAACTGTTCCAGTGTTTCCCCTACCATTACATTGGGAGCCCCCCGCCACCCCCAACAGGAGCCCCCGCCCCCCCCTGAAATGTCAAATTGATTTAAAAATTGATTTAAAAAAATACGTGCATTTCAGCTTGTGAACTTGTTATAGATCAGCTTAATGCTATACGTACACAACAGCAAGAACAATGAAATATATATGCACCACCCACCGAAGGCAGATCAATTTCCTTTCACTCCATTTCCTGGAAAGACATCACCAGGTTTCATTCATCTAATCAATATGAAACCAACAAACAAAGCCTGAAATCCAAACAGCAGCAGTAACTCTACACAACCACTAACAACACCTCCTGAACTGTGAGCAGCCTTTTAGTGCAAAGAGTTAAATGTGTAACATGTCTAAACTCTGTGGCTCCTGATTTCCCCGTGGTTAACATCAGTGGGGACACTCTTACCTGCAGTGGCCTGTCCTCATCAGTGCCACCTCACATTCAACATTGTGCGTCCAATGTATAACACACACACACACACACACACACACACACACACACACACACACACACACACACACACACACACACACACACACACACACACACACACACACACACACACACACACACACACACACACACACACACACACACACACACACACACACACACACACACACAGCAGCTTGTTGACTTTGTGTAAGGGGGTCACTGGCACCAATGACCCGAATGACAGGAACACCGACAGCAACACAAGCGGACAAAGTGACACCATATCGACCCTCATTCCCCAGCAACTTACCATTGAGGCTTTTGGTTGCACTGAAACTAGATCTAGTCAATATGATGAGTAATCCAATTATTCAAACTTGACTGCGGACTGTGGTTCTTATTTTTCCCCCCCAGAGTTTTCTCTGCACAATTTTGATCAAATAATTTGAATCCAACAGGAACAGGCACGGTGAGTCACTACAATGTCGGTCCATTGACATTAGGCAGTGAGGATACAGTAGCAGGGGTAAATACCAAGGTTGAATTAGGGAAGAAGAAAGTGGACAATAGGCTTCCACAACCCCAGGATACAACACTGAACATGTGGCATGAAAGATACTGACCACTTTGAAAGAAGAAGTCCAGATTGTTTTTCTGAAAGGGATATTTTCCTTTAAATACTAACCGGGCTATTAATATTGAAAGGAGTTTTTTTGCGTCCAGATAATTGGCAAAAATTGGCAAAAATGACAACGGTCACCAGACAGAAAGTTGACAATTAGAGATAGAAAATGTTTTTGCAGAAATGCTTGGTCTGACATCTTAGCTCCATTTTCTTTCTGTTCAAACTTCATTCTCGTCTTCCTTCCTCCATTCCTTCCTTTCTACCTCCCCCTGTCCACGTGAATCAATAAAAGTAAGGCAAGGGCTACTAATTTTAGCCAATTACAGAAATATTGGTTTGTCACAGTGGGACCAGTCTTTTGCTTTGCATGGCAGACATAAAGCAAAAGAGGGCGGATGGAAAGAGTTAAAGCTAAAAACTGCTTTAAACATGGTCTAATGGAAAAAAATAAAATAATTTGTGAATACAATATGACTAGCAGGTTGCCTGAGCAGCAGAGCAAATTTTAACTAAGCACAGGAAATAAATAATTTGGACATATAAATACCAAACAGACTTCTAGTCCTCTGGCAGGGCAACGCTGGACAAGGTCAATCAAACATGCTTCTACTGTTCGAAAAGGTCAACAGTGCATTTATCCTTTTCTCAACATTGCAAGGGCACAGGCAACGTGACGGACACTTAGATGTTCTTAAGCTGCAGCGATATCGTTAGCACAAAGCTTATGGCATATAAAAACGTGCAGTTTTGTGTAGAAAGAGCTTATGCAGCGCTATTTATACCATGTAATACTGTACTTAATAATTGTGAGATTAAGTCGGCTATAAGAGCAGTGCAGGCCTACGAGCTGTACAGCCCCTCTGGGATTCTCGCTTCATGGATCAGACAAGAGGTCGTCCTTATGTCAGTCCTTTACCTAACCCATTCACATTATTGTAGCTACCATTTCCAAAGCATAAAGGAAAGTTTTAGATAGATTTTTCTACTTTCCAGGAAGCCACTAGGTTATGTTCCTTGTCTTTTTCTTTATTCAGTTCCATGGAAATACAGTTGTGAGCAAAAACTGTTTGGAAAAGAAAAAAAATTCCTTTGAGAATTGGCAGCTGAAAATACTGCATTTACAGGCTGCACTCTATAAAGCGGTCATCAGACATGAACTCTGGAAAAAGTCTGGGAAATTGGGACTTGGAATTCAGTTATTTTCCGGAGTTGATCGTTCACATATGAAGAACGCAGCAACGGATTATCCAAGGGTGATGTGTGTTCAGAACAGCAGGAAAATTTCCGCAACATTCAGGTGTGGGGTGACGGCCGGGTAGAGTGCCCACTCGCTTGCCAGGAATCTTCCAGAGATTTTACTGATGTATTCTCACATGGAATCAGTTTGACACTTTCCGTAAATCTTTCTAGGCGGCATGAAAAGTTCTGGAAAATATCTATAAGAACATTTGCGTTCTCACATAGATCCCCTCCGGAGTAGTTCAAGAAAATCTCAGTGCATGTCTGAAAGCAGCAAAACTCCTGATGTGGGCTTTGACATAAAGAAGGACGCCTGCAGAGCCGGTAAAGTGTTCTCCTGATGGCTCCAGCTATTAGTGCCCAGTAGTTCAATAAGCAGGCAGCATGGACACAATAAATCAATGGTGAATTAGGGGTTGAAGTGAAGTGCTACATTCTCTCTCATACAGGCATGCAAACACACATGTTTAGTCTATATACATATACACATTCTGCAGCCAAGTTTTCACGCACACACACATATACATGTACACATTTAGTATCTTGATGAAGAAAAGAATAGTTCCCAACCATTGCCAAAAGAATTTAAATCCCAGATGAAATCAGGAAATTATCAACTGAATCAATAGGACAGAGATGGCAAACGTGAGGGAGAAGAGCTCGAGACAAAGCTCATCTCTAGAGTTAGACAGCATGCACTAGCGAGATCTGATTCATCTGCTTTTCTACACTGGAGAGAAGATTAAGCGAGAAAAGAAAGTTAGCAGTTTGTTTGATTTCATTTTTTTGTCATGGACAGAGAACGTCAAACTTACTATAAGTCCGTTTGCGTGTTGCTGTTCGTTACTTTGGTCCTTAAAATTTTGAGAAGACAGTGTTAGACTACGTATGCAGGAAGGTTCAAGAGTCATTTCATAAAGCATCCTGAGCATCTGTGGTGTCGAGAGCAACGACAACCATCCCTCTTATCACATGGCGCTTCATAAAAATCACCAACTTGCCACATGCAGTAATCCTTTCATCACATGGTAAAATCCCCTGTCGCTTCTCTCACTGTCAGTAAGGACAGGATTGCTTATTTATTTAAATCTGTAAAGTAATTTACAGTCAAGAAGACTGTAGGTATTTGGACAGTTTTACAGTTTTTGTTCTTTGGCTGTACATTTGGATTCATCGTCTTGCAGAATCATGAAATGTTGTCTAATGAATTCCGATGCATTTGACTAAATCGGACAACAGGATGTTCAAGTACACTTCTACATTCACCCTGTTCCTTCATCAATAAATGCCCGTGTGCCAGTTCTAGTGGCAGCCATATGTCCCTAAGTCATAACAGAACCACGCCATGTTTAACAGATGAGGTGGAGTCCAGAGAACTTTGATCCAGAAATCAGACGTTTTTCTTGTGTGTGTTTTTGCAAACTGCAACCTGGCCTTTCTGTTTTTGAGTTTGGGTTTGCATCTTGTGTTGAATCCTCTGAGGTTATGGTCATGAAGTCGTCTCTTAATTGTTGACAAGGAAGCAGCTACACCTACATCCTGGAGAATAATCATGACTTTCTGTGCAGTCATAAAGCTTACCATGTAAATGGTATTTAGATCATACACAAGACTTGTGCTCCTCTGTTTATCAGGTCTTTTGTCATTTTCTAGGTTGGCTGTTATCGATTTTGACAAACCTTTAATAACCTGCCAATTGATTTTTGTTTTTTTCGTGCATGGACTTAAGCAGAACTGACACAAAGCTGCATTTAGTAACCAATGTAAGTAGCCAATGTAAATGTTCTGAGAGCTTCAAGTCTCACCTAAAAACCACATGAAGCAGAAATGATTGCTCCACTTCCTTTCAAAGGGCTGAATGGAACATGTGATGAAAAAATACTGGGCTACACCCTCTTTAACCACCGGCCCAGAGAGTGACTATAAGCAGGGAACTATCCCAGAAACACACACACAGTAACACAGTGCACCATGACGTGGTCTCACAAGAACAACGATTACGGTGAAATGGCAGACCAAGCTACAAATGAATCAAATGTGCTCATAAGGCGTTTACCTTGGCAATTTGCAGCAGTACAATGCAGTGCTTGATGGACTCTACCATACTCTGAAAGAGAAACAGAAAGGAATTTATTAACCAAGAGCTCACAGCCTAAACGGAACGTTAGGAAGGAAAACGTGTTAAGTTCTGACTTACACAAGTAGTCTCTTTCAAATTTTCAATTTTCTGTGAATAAAAGAGAAAAGAGATCAACAGTGATCCAACAGTGATGAAATACAAATACAAGCTTCAGAAGCAGAGGTGCTGGTTCAGCCAGTTGAACAGCAAATAAAGCCCAACTACTGTAAAACATAGAAGTGATAGACTTCAACTGATGAAGCAGCATTTCTTCTTCATTTTTGTTCAACAAGACAGTTTCCCACAGTGAAGTGTCAGGTCACAGCAACAAGCCAAAGTGATAAAGAACTGTGTTAATGTCAGAGAGGAAGTGAATCACATAACAGCTGGAAAACAAAACAAGAGGCTACTAATACATCCTGAAACTCAACTGCGTCTGTCAACAGAACTGAATACTCCTACTCTCTTACTAATTTTTAGTTGGTAGTCTGAAAAACAAGGAATGCAACTGTAATGTTCATCCCTAACGTAAGTTAGAAAAACTATAATTAGTGTATAGTGGTTCGAGCAACAGTTCCTTAATTACAAGTTTTGACAAGCATGCAATGTGTCACATAGACTTGATGGGACAGCTGTGATAGTCAGTCAGAGCTGCAATTATGAGCTAATTTAAAGAAAAATATAACAAACAAGTTGGAAATTGAGTTTTTTCAAGAAAAAATGCTAAATCTTCTCTGGTTCTAGCTTCTCAAATGTGGGGATATGCTGCTTTTCTCTGTTTTTCTTCTAATCATCGTAAACGGAATATCTTTCATCTGCAAATGTTGTAGGGAGATTTTAATGAGCATTATTATTATTTTATGAAATTGTATAGACAAACTGATACATCAAGACAAAATTTGCATATTGATCAACTGATCAAAAGATTAGTTGCAGCTCTTTAGTCTGTTGAGGGCAATTGTTGTATGGTTTTAGTAAAACATAAGAATGATTTATATAGAACTATCTTGTTAGTAACTCAAATAAAAAGACTTACATTTACTCTCTCAACACAAATGCTGAGAACTAGGTCATGAATGTATGATTATTCTTTTTTACCTTTTAGAAATATTCAGATGGCTTAAAACGGACAAACACAGTTATCAAAGTCTGAACGACAGCTCTGCATGTCAGGGTGTTTGCCCCGCTGTTAGGCTCTAATGACAGCGAGAACACGGACCAGAAAGCCAAGACACAAGGACAGAGCAGCTCTGCTGGTACTCACTCTGCGTGACTCATCCTCTTTGCAGTCCTTGATCTTCTCATCAAACAGCTGTGTGAGAGGAAAAACAGGGGAATGGAATATGAGCTGGGATGTGAATCTGCACAGAGGACGTGTCTTCAGATGAAGTGAGGGCACTCACTCATTTAGCTGGTTCTCTGCTTTATCAACATACTACCACAATAATATTTTTTCAAGAGCAGAGTGAACCAGCAACTAATTAGAGGAATAAGATGAAGATGAATCTCATGACTTAGATTCAAATGCAAGAAATTCTACATACATTTTATGATGCCATATATAATTTGGAATGTGATTTTTTTCTTCAACATGACCATTAGCCAAACACTTCAATGTGAGTGGAGGACAATCCATAATTACAGCATCTTAATGAGCTTGTGAATTACAGCAAACGCGGTGATAAGGATGGACATGTGTTTCCTGGTTGAGTCCTACCTTTAACTGGTCAATCAGAATCTGTAGGTAGGCGTCCGCTTCAGCGAGCTTCTTATCAAAGTCTTGAACACTCGGAACAAATCCTGTCTCAGCCTCCTGAGGATGAAGAAACAAAACAGCTCAGCATAAGTCCAGCCATAACTAAATCCATGTTAAACACAGTGCCGGTATTTGCATATTCACATCAGCACTATTCCAGGCCATGTATTCACATATAACCCATGAATTAATATTCATTAAAAAGGTTTTGGTCTGTCACCTCCGGGCCAGGTGGGCTCTGTAAACTGTTACACAAAAGGGTTGACAGAAACATCAACAGTTCCAGAGAGTTTTCCAGCAATGTACTGTACTGGGGGAGATATGAATACTATTGTTTAAAGCCGAGCCAAAATGAAAGGCCAGCAGGTCTGTCTGCCTGTCTGCCTGTCGGCCTGGAGGCCAGCGAATTTCGGGCTTCAAAAAAACTAAATCAGAAAATCAAGACTGAAGATAATCTGGCTACCGACAGAGAAGTATGTGTTAAAGGGTAGAGGGAAATTCATTCTTAATAACACCATCAGAAACAGACTACACCACCCACTACACATGGGCACAGACAATTTCATCACATAATCTCTTCAATAATAATCATGAGACCGTTGGCAGAACAGACATGACCCGGCATCTGTCTGAGCTCACCCGCAAACCCAGAGCAATGTGGTCGGCTATGAAACAAAACCAAAAGCAGGAAAATGGGCAGATAAGCGCACACATACAAAAAAAAAAGAAAGAAGAAGACTTCCTTTAAAAATCTGCCCATATTAAATCCTGGTGCCTGTTACTAGACACGGGACACAACGATAAAAGCTCTACGACAAATCAGTCAGATGACAAAAGCGTGTCAATGCAATTTACAGCTGCACGGCAGTTGAAAAAACCTCTAACACGTAAAAAGTTCTGTTTGAATCGAGCAGTAGTTAAACTGCTCGATTCAAACAGATGTCTTGTTAGAAAATCAAGCTCTTATCTAACCGCGTTTGATGCTACTGCTGCTTCGGACTTGCGGTGCCGAAAGCTGCCGTGTCCCTTTCTTCCTGCTCTCACAGGAACGTGAAGAAAAGCCATTTACTCAACCTGAGACCTGCCAAAGTTTAAACTGTGAAAACATGCTCGCTTTATAGAGAACAAAGTCTGAGTTAACTCAACAGCCATGAAGCCTGGTGTCAGCTGGCCAAACTTCCTCAAAGGATCAAAGGTTCTTTCATCGCTAGCGCGACTGAGAAGTCTAGCTGACCACATAACATCTGAGCAAAAATCTTAATCTAAATCTTAAGTGTCAGCAAATTCTGTGTCTGGTAATTTACTCATATTACACTGGAAAAACACTGTTGTCTTAATGGGAAGGCATGACATCATGATAATCTTTACTTAAAACAAAAACTAAACCAAAGCCAAACACAGAGCGACACAAAAACATCTTTGTACATACAGGAAGTAGACTTAAAAACTTTACGGCATAAGATCCACCTTGGTCAAATTTCATAGTGTTGCAGTGAGGATTAACTACCATCTGCAAACCCACTCCAACATTAGTATTTACAAAATGGCACTAAAAAAAAAACAACCTAATAACATAAAATCTCCCAAAATACCAAATACCATGAGATTAAATGTACAAACACTAGAAGAGCTGAATCAAAACACAAAAATAAACATATATACATGTGTGGAACTGGCCCTGTTTGCCTCATAGGCCTGAACATATGCCCCCAAAAAACTGAGGAAATCATTTAAGCAGAGGATGACACAGTGAAAACAAAAACTAGAGTCCCATTAATTACCAACAGCACAGTATCTCATGTTTTGTCAACACACTTACTCGAGGGGGAGTGTTTTCTACAGACGGAGCTGATAAGTTGCTTTATAAACAGCCACCATAACACCACTACATACTGCTCACTTCTGCGCTGTTCCTGAGATATTCCCAGACGTCTGCCGCACCTCCCACTCCCACTCATTCCCACCGGACAGACTCCCTGTGTATGTGCGCGAGTGTGACATGGCCGAAATAATTCAGAGTCGTCTGTAAACTCTAAAACCCACACAAACACCAACAAACCCAGCCAACTGACCCCAGACTCTTGCACCCCCCCCTCCCCGGCCATTTCTATTTGTCTTTCCACGCAGTGACCCACTTTGAAATGCTGATGCCCCAGCAGCGCACTGCAGCCGATTAACTTCTCCTCGCTATGGTGCAGTGGCATTTTTTTTGTTTGTGTCTGTGTGTGTGTGTGTTTTACTTACTGGGTGCCTCGCTCCAATGGACATGCTGCGTTAAACCTAGTACATCGCTCCCATCAGGCCATTTAGCCTTCACAAATGATTATCTCTTCTTCTCTGTCTTCGATATTCAGTGTATCTCCTCCTACGGCAACAAACCACCAGCTTGTGTAAAAGTTAGCGTTCCTTCTCCCTCCTCCCCCACACAGAAACAGAAAACAATCTCCTCCTCTTGTTCCCCTCTGCAGTCTGCCAATATAAACCACAGCAGCCTTCAGACTGTGTGTTAGCTGGGCAGCCAGCCTGGCTACAATTTATCCTTCAGCGACAGTTATCAGCTGAGCGCTTGGTATGTAGTTGAGTTAATCCAGGTCCCTCCCCTGGCAGGAAAGGCACACTTCCTCTCATGCAGGCAGAAGAGAAAACACACAAAGCAGCAGCAGCAATTGCTAGGAGGGACAAGCACTAACAGCCACACCGATTGGCCGTGGCAGTGGAATGACATGTTTGGTTGATCACAGTAGATGGTTTCAGATTGGCTTCTGCTTGGTCACATGATGCAACGACGACAGCAGCTTGCCAAGCTGAATTTGTCCGAGTGCATGTGCGTGCGTGCGTGTGTGCAGGCAGGCACACGTAGCACATCCGAATTATTTGCCACAGAGGAAGGCAAGGCAGAAAAAGGACAGAGGAAGGGGGACCAAATGGAGGGGCCAGCCATGAGGGAGAAAAGGAGGAGACGGGTGGGAAGAACTGCTTGTAGGTGATGATGGTAGGGAACAAGGATGAAGGGTTAGTTTATAGAAAGGAGAGCAGGTAAAAAAGTTGAACAGGGGGGAAAAATGGAGGGCAGAAAAGAAAACACCTCAGCTTAGTACTACAAAATAAGAAAGACAAATGTCAATGGAACAAAAACATTGCCAGCAAATCAGCAATTAAATAGTCTTTCCTTAAAGCTGAAAATCCTGATCCCCATACCAGGCTAAGCCACATGTTACCGTAATATTCACCATTCATGGTGACATTAGTGTCACCAATATTACCCTGCACTCTGGAGTAGATGTGCAAGCAGAGTATTGCTTTCATCCCTATCTGTGTGTGTGTGTGTGTGTGTGTGTGTGTGTGTGTGGGGACAAAATAACTCTGTAACTAATAGCTGTAACTCCACATTTAATGAATATTACTTGGGAAGATTTTTGGAGCTGATCGTGAAAAGGTCAATTTTAACAAAAATATGGTCTGGCAACTCCAAAAATATGGTCAGACATCTCCCCAATTTATAAAGGGCTAGAGAAGCAATCTATATTGATCCCAAAATGATCCCCATTATATGATGAAGTCAGAAAATGACGTCATGTATAGATTCAAAAATGTTATTTTTCTAGGTATCTGCTTCCTCTAGGACTTTAGGCACAAACTTAAAATAATTAATGATCATATGGTAGAAATGATGTCATGTCGAGGTGTGCAGGGCGCTCATCACTCCTCTGATGGTTTTCATCTATTGCATTTATTTACACCGACAAGACTCATCAATGACTCAACTGCTCTATAAAGGATAAAAGCAAGTGACCCAGCTGAAAAGATGCTGATAACACTTGAGAGTCATTATATGCGTATTGTGCTGTAGCACAATAAATGATTTATAGTGTATGCAAATGCATGTAATCTGAGGCTCAATAAAAATCCCATGATTAAAGCTTTGATATCAAGGTAGCCTTTATCTTCACTTCAGGGTTTCACCAAACCTCAATCCTCTGGCTTCACAGTATGTTTATCAGCAGGAAAATGGATGGTAAATAGAAACTATGACCACAGATGCTAATTGTGGCCCACAGCCAAACGACTTTTTCTTGTTATACTGAATTGATTAGACAAACGGAGCCATGTGAAGTGTGTAAATTCACACACACACACACACACACACACACACACACACACACACACACACACACACACACACACACACACACACACACACACACACACACACACACACACACACACACACACACACACACACACACACACACACACACACACACACACACACACACACACACACAAGGTTACATACTCTGAGCTGGAGGGTGTGACGGAGGATGGTTCCCTCTAAGGCGTGGATCCACTTCTCCCGCTCATCTGCATCTCGGGCTGAGGGTAGAAACAAAACCAATGAGTAAGCATTATATTTGTGTTACACACTTATGGGATCACAACAGTGAAATGACATGAGTAAGTGACTTCCTGTTCAGGGATACATTTCAGTAGTTGTGGGTGTTGAGTTGGATCATGGGGGCAGTAGGCAATTTACAATAACAAATCCAAACTTTGCTGCTGTGGAGGCAGAAATACCAGCATAGAGCGACAGGACAGTAACAAGCAGTATATTGGGATATGAATGGGTAGAGATGGAGAGAGAGGCGAAGAGAGGAGCTTGCTGCATCAAGGGATGTTGGCAAGGGAAAGGGTCAAGGCAAGCCTGAGAATACCTCAACTATGATTCTTATCATAAAGGAAAGTTTTAATCCTCCTCTTTCATCTGGAGAGGATGATCTGGAAGATGGCGCCTGATCATTGGGATGCTTTGTCGGAGAGGATTTTGATTTCTATTCTGACTTTTACAGGGTGCCTAACATCTGAGAGACGCGTCTCCTTTCCTAGTCCCTGTAAATGTTCGTGCTGCAGCATTTTGAAATGACCGGAGAATCTTTGGAGACTTGTTAGGGCAGCCTGATAATAATGAATTACAACAATCCAGCGTTTAAGTGACAAAGCATGGATTAGTTTTACTGCTTTTTAAAAAGTTATTGTTCATATGATAGATTTAATCATACACTTAACCCAGATGATCTTAAAGTGAAGTTCAATAAGGCATAAATAATTGTAGGCACAAAACACATGTAGAAGAGAAAAGTATGTAATGCCAAAAACTGGTGGTTGTGTGACACATACCCCACCCCTCCCTCTAATAAGCCAATCATCTGCAACTATCAGCTAAACGAGAAACGTATCAAGCCCCCAAAAAAAGATGTGCATGAGTAGTAGATGATGGATAACCTTTGGAAAGTGCATAAGGTTTTAAACTTTGTGAAATGGAGCAGGACGAGGCTGCACCTTCACAGCAAAGACAGAGACCAACACACTGCCAGTGACATTAAACAGTGAACCATCATAACTCCCGACATGTGTAACACACACAGTCTGCAAAGGGCACATGCACGCGTTTCAATGCCAATGACGTACATGGATACAATAATATTTCCTCTGCCATGAAATGGAACATAGTGAAGTGGACTCCATCAGCTCAGGCTGTATTTACAAGTATTAAAAGTTTTCCAGTTCTTGTGACTAGTAGCTCAACACCTGCTTTGCTGTGGTTGTGAATGGTGACCATCACAGTCAAAAAAAAAAAATATATATATAGCTCTAAAAGCATTGAAACAAGAACTTAATAAGATATATGCCATTGAATTAGCTGGCAAACTATATCCTGTGTAGGAGTCATTTTTCATTGAGCTGGAAAAAGATGGTGCAGCAGATGAATGGCCATGCTAGTCGAGAGGCAGAAAAGCTTTTAAAGACATTATAAGGCGGCCGAGGTTCAGGCCAATCCACTCAGACAGCGCCTCACTGCCCTCTCACTTTCCCCCTCAGTCAGACTCTCCAGAGGAGCAGATTACTGTGGCTATCGTGTTTAGCTTTATTCACGGCAGGAGAGAGGTAGTGGGAGCTCAGCGAGTCAACAAAAAAACAAATAATACTGTAACTGTATGAACAAGTCCAATCTTTGTCCAACTCTGTGGCTCAAATCTAAACCACATTTTACACACGTTTTACACTCCAGGAAAGGTCAAATGAGGGGACACACCATGTCATGCCAGTGGCTGTCATCTGACATGACCCTCCACTGTTACTCAATATGTTAATTGTCCTCGCAGCATTTAACTTAATAATAAAAATAATCATCAACCAACTATAAAGCAAGGAATCGCTGTCTGTGGCTTACATATCTCGAGACCCGTTTATCTTATCGGCTTCACGCTTGGCATGTGTACTGTTAAGGGCCCAAGGAAGTGCAGTGTTGAATTTGAAGTGATTTGGTCAAGCGATATATAATATTAATAAACTTTGAATTAAACAGAAAAACAGCGCTCTGCCATTTGTGCAGTAGTGGGAGCAGGGCAGCGTGTCAAACATGTCTTCTTACGTCCGCACCTCGCCTTTATCCACAACTCATTTGCAACAGGTTCACAACAGGCACTGAACTATAGTAGTAGTAGTAGTAGTAGTAGTAGTCGTTATAATAATAATAATAATGTCTTTTTAAGCGCCTTTCAAGAGAGAACTTTCCAGAGGTTAGGGCCACCTACTGTAACCTGAAGGCTTTGTAACCAATGGTGCAGAGCCTGAAGAGGGGAGTGAAGAATAGATACTTGTACAACTAGTAGTACTTTTCTTGATCCAGAGAAGGGGAGGAGGATGTGTAACAGTAGATATCCTGCAATCCAACAAGTGTTATTCAGAATTTAGTTGTTAGGAAACCAAGATGCCATTAAAAAAAAAGACTGCGGAGGAGTTTGAGTTTTCCAAAGGTTAAAGATTTCTAGAATACTCCTGGCCATTTTCTGTCAAGAAATAAGAAGTTAGGAGATCTTACTGGTCTCTGAGTTCACAGTGAATATATATACTGGTCCTTACTGGACCTTTAAACACTGTTTTCTGGGACAGTAAATAAAGTTTAAATGGTTTGTTACATGTCATTTTGCCGCTCTTATGAAATGTAATAGGGGAGCAAAAAGGGCAAAAGTCCAAAAGCCAGCAAGTTAATTTTTCCCCCTTTAACTCAACACCAACCTGACATTATGAGCACACTGTAAATTTATGATGCTGTTTCAACCCTATAAGAGTTCAATAGTATGGGAGGCCTTCTCCTACATAGTGAGATAACTAGAGGTAGGCTATCGTTTTATATAGTGATCAACCTTGAAGCAGCCACAATCTACTTTTTAAGCAAATTGCAGTGATTGTGACATTTTGGAACATATACATTCCGTCTACCATGACAGTCACAAACTAACCGAATGATTGCGTATTAAATGGCTACGCTGTGCTTGTCTATCATGTGAGACATATTTGAAAAACAATTCAATGGGAGCTGGCATCATGGTGGATGAGGAGCTGGGGGACATCAGTAGAGTGTCAGTGGTTCGGAACTTGACAGACTGGAATTTCGTAGAACAAGGTTTTCTGGAAACTTTGCGGGAAAGGTAGGTAATCTATTCAACCACCTTAAAAAGGAAGCATCCAAAGAAATATGCCAAGAATGTTTCAGGTTGGTACAACTCATCTGTATGTCATGAGGTCCGGATACATGAACCGGTCTCACTGACTGAGAAGTAAAAACAAACATTTAGATAAAAGAAGCAAATGATGGAAAAAAGAGACTGAGTCCTTCACAGAGGATATTGTGCTGTTCAAAGCTGTGGACAACTTGGTATTTAAGACACTGATGCATGTTTTACATACATAGTCTGATCTGCCAGGGGTTTTAATGCAATACACCAATAAATAAACCAATATGTTGGCAAACTCCTGGCATGAGCCTGTATCCACATGTAAAGTAATTTCAATTTTGGTCCAATATAATTTTATGATGATGCTCAGCAGACTATAAACAACTGACATCTGACAGATTGTGTTGGATATCTAAAACTACTAAATGCACATCAATTAAGCTACAGGTCATTTTAGTCCCCTAGCCTGCAGAAAATTCAATTTTCAAGTAAACAATATCCTAATAGTACAGTTACCACAGACAGATATGTCCAGAGAACCTAACAAATAAGGCTAAATGCAGTAGTGGTGTTTTCCAAAGAAAAACCTCACCCTCCCATCTCAGGTGCCAGGTTATCCATCTCAGAGATCTCCCTTTACAACACTCAGCCTCTCTCCACAGTGATGCCCCTCCCCATCTCCAAAAGGCCTCTCTCAATTATTCATCCCTTCCCTCTGTTTCCTGTTCCTGCCATCGTCAGACAAGCTGATGAAATATTGCAGTACGTGCTCCGATGGGAGGTCAGAGGGACTGATGCTCTGAACGGCTAACTGTCGATACTGTGTCACTTTAGTTGCCCAAATGTGCTGAGAAGAAAATTTCACTGTAATTATAACCCAAGGTCAGTGAAATTATGATGCATTGGTGATGATTTAGCTCCGACGAACACATCAGATTTCTTTGGATCAACTAAATCATGCGGGAATATATTTCTAAATATACAGGTCTAGACTGCAGCCCTGAAAGAACAGTTATTCTGAGGTAAGGAAGGACCCTGGAGCGAGAAGACAAGAAAGAGAGCATGGGGGGGGGGGTCTATCATGGACTGGTGCTTTCAGGCTGGGCGGCCTGACAGAGAGGGAGGAGAAGACAAGAGATTGATAGCTACTATAGATAAGAGGAGGAGAGTGAGAGCAGAGAGGACCAGAGGAAGCTGAAGGGCTCTCAGACAGCTCTGATGCACTGCCGGGGGAAGAGGGGCTGATAAATAATGAATGATTCTGTAAATAGACAGTACAGAGCTGCACTCCAGGCTAACACCGCGGGGAGCTGGCTCAGAACTACACTTCAACCCGTGAGCTGGACTGTCCCATAAGATCAAGTGTCATGACAAATTATCTTTTTTTAAAAAATTTTTTACACCATTACACAAAACCTATTTGGTGATGCGCTGTGTATGGGCAGACATTTTGATCATTGGAAATTCAAAAGCTGGTAAATGGTAACAATTACTCCATTGTGCTGGTTTGTTTTAACAGCTCGGAGTCTTTGCAGTGATGTTCTACTACCAATCACATAATCCATACCTTGCCCATGCACCAGCTTATATATAAAGCAGTGTATTTTCTACCATTATAATGCACAGGTGCAGCAACAAGGCATTTTATGAGTGTGTCAACTGTACTGAATGAACGAAAAGCAAATTAATCATTAAAAAATGACCTCTCATCCTCTCCATCAGACAAGAACCTGGTGATGTCAGGCAGTCGCTCACTCAAGCACCTGGAAAAAAAGAACCCACAATTGCCAAATTAAGCCACAATATTTTGGCTATGTCAAGGAAACGTAATATGGTGCAACTTGCCGTCTCATTCCTTTTCATACCATGTGGAGACTTTGCTGCCTCTTACACTCACTTAACAGCTGATGTCAGTTACAGTAAGTCTGTGAGGATTCAGGGCTTGAGACTTAAGGGTTAACATTGAGATTCAGCTTATCAGACCTAATGCACCTAAATATGGTGTTGCATTATGGGTCATTGGTAGCCTTAATGTTGCGGGGCTAGAGTTAATTAGCCATAAAAGCATTTGGTTACTCCAGTTTAACCTGCAGGAGTTTCAGAAGGCTGCTTTCACACGTCCTACAGCCGCAGAGGAAAACAAATTAAGACAAGTGAAAATTAATGAGCGTCTTTACTGCAGAAATAAACCATGGAGGGAATCTGTCAAACAGCTAGAGCTAGAGAGGAAACTAAGCACTACAGTAACTCAGTCAGCTGACACTGGGACAGTTAGCCCTCTGCAGACGTCAACCCAAACCAAACTTTTGACAAGCAGCCAAACGCAGTTACACTGTCAGATGGTTATGAGAGGATGAGAAAAAATTGCAGTTCAAATACTTTCACTCCAAATCTTGTTTAGGTGCATAGTGAAGAGTGTGATACCTCTCAAAACTAAAAGACTTATGTACACGGCATTTAGAGACTTTATAGAGGAATCCAATAAGGATTCACTTCATCAGGTCAGTATATTTGTTTGCTAATGTCAGAGTGTACACAGTGAAAAACAAGTGGTGTTTTTAACACAATCGTTTTACAACAACATAGAAATCTCCTCCTGCCCAACATCCTGTGCATCTCTTCATATCCAAGCAAACCACGGATGTTTCCAGAATCACCTCCAGAAAAGTTAGTGTGTATGTTTTTGCCTGTTTGCCCATTGGGGACAGGTGAGATGATATCGTGCTCGTCTGTGTATCTGCAGAGCATATGTGTCTCACAGGGAAATTTAATGGTTTTCTCTCAAACAAAAAGATGTTCACGGGGCCGCACAGGTTGACAGTGTCCTGTACAAAGATGTGCTGCTTTAAATCATCAAAAAGTATATAAATATGAATATTTTCACATTCTAATTTAATTGAGTCATATTTACAACACATGTGTAGTCTTCTTTGCTGTCTGCGTTGCCTTTTTAAGCAAGCTCCTGCCTGAAATGAATTCCCCCGTGACAGCATTAATGGAGGATTTTGAATAATGCTCTCAAATTTGGACTCACTAATTAGAATCGCATTTGCATACATTGCTGATGTTATCCTGCTCTCTCACTCAGGTGATTCAGATAATATCCAACCAAGCATCACATGGTTAAAACATTCATACCGTTGTCACCTTCCTGAAGGGAAAAAAAGATTACATCATTGTTTAGCTAAAGTAGCTAAGCACATGATGAAGAGGACAAACACCAGATAGAACAAATATCCTTGTCTAAATGACTCACGGTCTGTACAAACATATGGCTAACATGGGACGCTGCAGACACTCTTCCCTCTGTAATACTTCATGGCCACTAAACAGTCTATGAAACAATCACAGCTATAAACTGTCCTTGAACCTCCATAGAAAAAACTGTTACAAAGCATACTGTACTGCTCCACCCTGACTGTACATCCCAGAAGACAAACACACATCGCCTGCGCTCGACACTTACACTCTGGCATGCAAGCGGACCATGAGACATGCGTGGTTTTCTTCTTACCCTTGCGTTTGTAGAACCACAGCATACAGCTTCGGAACACAGACATGGGGGAGGGCATGGAGGAGGTGAAAGGGGTGGGGGCCCCATTAACTATGGCTGGTGGCCCTCAAGAAGGAGGTGAATGGATGAGGGTGCTGGCGATGGAGTGTGAGGGGTTTGGTGTTGGCAAAATGGATACAACTGGACAGATGGTGGGGCACAGAGATGAACGAAAGGTGGAAGGGGTTAGTTAAAGACCTGGTGGCGTGACAGTAAAAAAAAGGATGTCTGTGGTGCACTGGACTGGACAGCTCCCAGCCAAAAAGAAGGAGGGAAGGGTTGGCAGGACGGGAGGGGGGGCCGATGTTGTAGCCAATCCTGTCCCTATGGAGTGACTGGTTGTTAGCAAGCGAGCGGTGGCAGCAGTGTACTGAAGGGCGAACAGTGGTAGCAACAAGACAAGACCTGAGCTCAGCTTCCAGCTCAGCAGTATTCCCTTTTATTCCCAGAGGCTCAGCTGCACAACAAGCAGCAATCTTCCTCCTCAGTCACAGTCAGGAGACGGAGAAAAAAAAGCCTTACTTGCTTTTTCTGTTCCAGAGCAATCTGTCTAGCTTGTAGTGGAGCAAATCTTGTTTATCTATAGAAAAATGTGTCAGTCCAACTTCCCGGATCGTGGAGAAAAGGCTTGAATGCGCAGGGCATGCTTTGACATCGTCTAGATGCCTGTGTGCATGTGTTTCCTGCCATTAGAGCAGACCAATCCAAGTCTTCAAAAGGCGGGGAGGGAAAGAGGCATGAGTGAGGGAGAGAGAGTAAGTGAGAGAGTAAATGGACAACGGGGATGGATGTGAAGAGATCATAAAGAAAGAACGCCAGTGATGGAAACACAGCAGAGAGGGGGGAGAGGCAGACAGAGAGCAAAATTAAAAGGGGGACACCTCACCTTGGAAATGGAAAGTCTTCTGGTCCACAGTGATGGTGAATGTGCTGTCGTCCTCGTCATCAATGCCGATCACAGCTCCCTGGGCAAACAGAGCGAGAGAGAGAGAGAGAGAGAGAAATAAAAAGAGAAGAGAGAGAGAGAAGCAGACAGTAGGACACGTCATACTCTACTTTCCATCGCTATCCAAATGCCCTCCATGTGTTTCTGCAGCCCCCCTTTGTAAAATACCTTTGATCCATCACTGCACCTTAGTCCCTCTCTTTTATAAAGCTCCTATGTCTTTCTCATACTCACTTTGTTTCGTCTAACACGCACCCACGCATACGAGTGCAGCCTTATGGGACACGGTGGAGAAGGGAAGAGGGGAGGAGGGATATGGGAGAGCAGAGGAAGCGACAGGCAGGGAAGGGTGGAGAGAAACAGACACGGGGGACCAGCAGCGAGCAGCCGACTGCAGAGAAGTGGCCTGCCGGTTAGTTGAGGCATTAGCTCCTAGCAACAGAAACAGGGCGTGACTCTTTCCGTAAATAAACCCAAAACCTACGAATAATAAAAATTACAACAACCATATATATAATAATATAAACACCCGGTAGTCCAGTAAAACAGCTCTCGAAAAGTGACACTTTCCAGGCACGTTGTGTGAGGATATTTTTTGAAGTGTTAAAATAATTTAGAATTTTTTTTGACAAACAGTCACATCACATGACACAATCATAACAAGCTAGATGTGGTCCCTGCTGCTCCAAAGAAAGTCCACAGAGCATAGTCAGTTACTTCAGAAAATTTAAAGGAATAGCGACAAGTGGTCGTGTATCAGTCTCTTGTAATGTGTTGTAGTAATGAGGCTCAACAAATTAATAACAAATATACAGTTGGAATGTATTTTTTCTGAACTTCCCATGTTATCTTACAGGAGAGCCCATTCTATCAGATACAAGCTGATTTAAAGTTAGGTGAGGAAAAATGAACGATTGCCTTAAATATGACTTATGACGTATGAATGAGACAACTGATTTCAGATATAAATTCCAGTAATAATTGTTGGAAAATTAACTATTCACCTTTTTCTGCATTATGCTCTGGGGGGGAAAACGCTTCCATGTGGGGATACATAGGACAACACATGAGATAGTGATAGGCTGATAAGCATTTGTCAGGTTGTAGTTAGTGGGGCTAATGTTAACTGTTACTTGGTCTGCCTAAAAGGACCATTAAAGACGTTTCTTTTTGCTGACCACAAAGTATGGCTTCATAAATTACCATAAAGTTCAACATTTCATGATAGAGGGTCAACAAAAACTAACAAACGATAGTAATGATTGATGGAAGAGATTGGACATGTGAGAAGAGACAGGTACTTTGGCACTTGAAAATAAATCCAACGAAAACCAGCATGACATTACATTAGAGGTCATGGCTACATTGTTATTTCAAACAAGACTAAGCATGCCTGGTTTAGCAGGGCCACAGAGAGCCTGTGAGAGAAAAAAAAAACTTGCAACTGCCACAGTCAGCTGAGGTTCTGGCACAATTGATGACACAGGGATCAGAGATAACAAACAAACAAAACAGACTATGATGATGTTATTTATTCCTTTAAAAGCATAAAGTTAGCAAAAGTGTAGAAGTAAAAACAAATCTCTATAATTTGTAGATATATTTTCACGTTAATGTGCTGTTTTTTTCTTCTGTTGATTGATCTGTTTCACAGGTCTAAACCCAAACAGCCAGATTCAAAGTTGTAAAACAACAAAGTACAAGTGCAAGGAATACTTTCAATGGTCATCACCATTTTCAGCTCCATGATAGATATCATTTTTACTGCAGTTTAACCGTAGTTACTGTAATTTTATCACAATGATCCAGCTCTGACCGAAACTTCTGCACCATGCCTACCACAAATAATGCTGGATCCTCTTTTCAGGTAGTTTCAGGAAAAACCTCCTCCCTGTAGTGAGATCTAAAACGTGTGTGGTGGTATAAATGTGGCTTTCAAATCGGCTTCTGTTGAAATTCACGAAATCTCACAACCTACACTCTCATGGAACGCCACTACCACAAAAACACAGCAACATTTGACATGTTAACTTACCTTTTCTGGTTGTATACAATTTAGGAGGGTTGCATCAATAATGTCGAACAACACAGCAAGGCAGCCAAATAAATAATTGCCTAAATTACTGATCTGGACATTTACCCTCTCGTAACAGGCAACTACAGTGGGGTCCAAAAGTCAAAGCCCCCTTTCCCCCTGGTATCTTATATTGAATGACACGTCTACAAGATTCACTGCTGGCTCTCAAATCCCAGGAGCAGATGTTTCAATAAGGAAAGAGAAATTAAATCCAGAGTGTGTTAAGATTACGTTCTGTTGTACACTGAAGACATTTAGGTTTAGGATCCAACCGGAATATGACATACTTTCAGCTCTTATTCTCTATTATTTGCATCCACGTGTGTTAAACAACTCAAGTCATAGCACCACTTTGTACCAAAAGCTGAATTTCGGAACTTTTGCCTCATGTTAATCTTTTGAACCTACACCCAATTGTCTTCAGTGTACAACGAAAACAAAGGAATTGACCTTGCTGTTTCAATGAAAGTGATTGAGAGGACTGTGTAAGAGGTGAAGCCAATGTATTTATTCCTACCCTGGTCCTGTGTTGACTTCTTTATGCACAAACACAACGTGCTCCTTTTTCAGGAAATTAGAGGTTTTTCTTTGGATAATAATAATTAAGGACTGGTTGCTCGAAAAACCTTTACCTTGCTCAAATAGTAAAGCTAATACTGCGGTAGGACAACTGCTGCCATCTAGTGAACATCCATCGGTACTGAAAACACATTGCAAGGGCATAGACCAGGGGTGAGGTCGAATTGTCAAATCGGGTTAGGAAGTTTCCTAAATCTTGGGGTTTGATCAGCAGCCATGATAAGGGCTGTTCGGATTCTCTAAATGCATAGGAAAGTAGCTTCAATGCTTCCTTTCCAATCTCCTTTAGCATAGGGTACACTGGAGCTTCCTTTGTGAGAGTAAGGAGATATAGACGCCCCACAATTTATTGCGGCAGCGATATTTAACGCCATGCACGGACGTAAACGATTAAATGCGAAGTAGAAGTAGAAGAAGTAGTAGAGTATGAATATGACCCCGAAAGTTATATATAGGTGTGTAGGACTGCACTCAAAACAACCACGGCTTAAACATGTGGGAGCTCTTCCAAATACCTGGCTAAGTAGGTGAGCAACAAAGCTAGGCATGCAGAGTACGCTCATATCTCATGTATTGAAGTCAAGTGTCGTTACAGGCCTGAGCTTCAGAAACTTACCCTGAGTCGCACACAGCCTCTTCTGGATCCTCGCATCATCTTGTCCTTTGACTGTAAACAAACAAAAGAACAAATAAAAAGGGAGTCAGTGTACAGTATGAACTGCAGGAGAGGGAAGACATTAACTTAACTTCCTTATTTTTTTGTATTACTTATCCTTAAACCTATGCTAGATAGTGCAAAAGGAGATTATTTGAACAGGCTCTTTTAGGCTGAAGAAAGCATGTCATGTCACAAAAGAAAAAGCACAGTAGTTTCTAATGAAGTTAATTGCCTCCTCTTCAGGGTCCTGGTGATGTGCTCACTGTCTCCCTGTCACTTGTCTTATTAGGTCACTTGAAAAGAACAGAGAGGTTGTTAATGCTATTAGAAACGCCTGTGCTTTCTCTATTATGCCTAACCAACATGTCTGCTATGGAAAATGCTCATAATTTAAGATACTTTGCACATCTGTGGGATGGAGTTATTTTTTGTCAAGTTATGAAAACTGAACATGAAGCAGTTTTAGGAGATTACAACAGACCTGTCCCTTATTATGCACAAGGCTAACTGCAAATGGTCAACTGTACATTTTGTCCGGTTGTCCTGTATGTTGTTAGGGTATTATTGACATTCACATAAATTTGATCTAACTGAAGTCTAAGAGTCTCTGCTCCTTGTATGAGAGTCAAGAGTCTTTCCTCTCGAGTCGTGTTTAGATTTCAATGTAGCAGTTTTGAAAAAATCTGAAAATAACGGTTCCGAAAATGAAAAAAGAAAATAACATACTGGATGAAGTGAAGAGGAGATCACTCTGTCACTCAATTGAACATGTTAATACATTTTCTTATACATGAGATTAGGGCTACTACTAACCTACACATTTATATAGTCAATTATTCTGCAGATTGTTTTCTCTGCTCATCATTTTGTCTTTAAAATGTCAGAAAATAGTTAATACCACTAACCACTGTATCCAAGAGCAAAACATTACATATTCAATGTTAAACTCTTTCGGGAGCCATCCAGATATGTTTAGTTGAGTCACTATGGTCTTTCTTTAGAATGCTCACTCAACTTTTGACACATGAAAAGCGTATTGATAATATTTTATCAATGAAATATTGATAGATCAGAGGGAAGGCAGCGAATCGTCACATTTGAGAACCAGCATGTGCTTGGCATTTTTGCTCGGACAATTATTCCAGTGGTTTAAATGGTCGATCCCTTGATCAACTTTCAGTTTCAGCTCTAAATCAGATGCTGTGTGAAAGTGCCACTAGATGCCCGTTTGTTCTGGTTACACGTATTGATGATAATCTACATGTATCTGTCTCATCTCACACAGAACCACAGCCAGGGATCTGGTTGATGTCTGACACGGTCCATGTCCTTATAAAACAATGGAGTTACTGAAAAACTACTGACAACTGCACAAGTGAACAATATCACAATAAATAAAATGCTCTCACGACTCGGGTCAACTCAGGTTGATATGTTCTTAGTTACAACTTGTTTTCACCAACAGTAATTCTGACAGTTTCTTGCCTGCAATGAACCAAATACACACCTATAACGAACAGCCACTGCCTCTTGCCTGCGATGTCTTGTTAGCTACTTGGCTAGCGACCCAGCGACCTTCCGTCTCTTGATTAACCACCGGGGGCAAATGTCACCTCGCCTACATAAATAATTGCCAACTTTCTCAACTTATGCTGTGATTTTTTTCACAACAACGTCGTGACGTGTTTGTGCATCTCTGCTCTTAGCTTCGCGAAGCTAGCTTTCAGTACGCGGAAGTGTAAAGTAAAGGGCGAGACCTGATTCGTCAGTTGGTTTCAGAGCACCGTTCCTATTGGTCAACGGTGGGATCTGTCAGCCGGGAGACCCGCCTCCTGGAGCCAGCTGAGACTCCTAACTCCTGACAAACACAAGGCCCTTCTCCCCCCGGGTCCGACACCCAGCGGCAACTTATAACCGCCTACAACCTCGTGAGCGGGTCACTCCGGCGTTTACAGACCGCGGGGACGAACGTACCGTGTAGTATGACAGCAAGCCGGCGTTGTAGTCCAGCACAAACCACCGATACTGCCAACCTTTCATGACGTTAGTCCACTTGCTAAGCGGCCCCTCCATGATGGACGCCATCTTTACCATAGGCTACGGTTGGGGAGGAGTCGGATATGGTGTGGGCCGGCGTCACGCCCACAATGCTACTGAGGATGATGATGATGATGATGAAGAGGAGGGTGGTGGTTGAGATGATGATGATGAACACAATTACTACTTTTATTTCTATAAAATTTCTATTTCTATTTTATTTAGAGTATAATGACGATAAAGATCATAACACTAAGTTTGTTTTCATTCGTAGTATAAGATCAATCAGATTGTTTACCAGAGTAAAATTAGCAGTTTACACATTTTAAACACAACTGGATTTCATAATCTTCCGGAAGTCCAAATGTAAAAGTAACAGCAACAGACTGCATTTGATGTGTCAAAATTAAAATCTGCTGGTGTCAATGTTATACTAATATGTTATTAGATAATTTTTGATGCATAAACAAGTAAGCACTATACTTTCATGTTGTAGCTGCTCAGGGTTTATGAAGTACAACTGTGGTAATGTAATGTATTATTATGCATCAAATTGTATAAACCGATGTAAAACGTGTTCTGTATGTTAATTATTAATCTGTAAAGTAACTAAAGCTGCAGCTACTACAGCTGTGAATACATTTCAGGGATAATTAAGTCATTTGTTTCCTGCAAAATGTACAATTTCAATGTGATTTATATTTGATCTACAGCATCACTGTATGCATTTTATTATTGATTTAAGACTTGGCTAGAAAGAGTCTAATGTGCCCTTTTCTCTCAACAGTCAAAACACATTTAAATCATGAATATTCATCTGAAATTGATAAATCTGTTACAGGCAGTTCAAAAATCAAGGTCGAAACAGTATTCATCAATATCTTTATTATTTACAATAGGCTTAACACTGATAAGCAGAACTTCACAGTAATATAACGTGAGCTTTAAATAAAAAATAAAAAACACAAAATATATATATTTTGTACACTAAAAAAGTTAATGTTAACATCTCTGCCGTTTTTCATCCCTGTGTAGATTCACATACTCATTTATGATGCGCGTGTGTGTGTGTGTGTGTGTGTCTTTACATTGCACTTGTACAACTGAAGAAGTGGCCTTTGGTATAATGATGTGCATTGATATACACACATTCTCCAGAGTTGTTCTCCAAAACAGGGAGACAGACGAGAATAAAATATATACTGTACAGGATAAATGTAGGCAACATAAACGAAGACAATGCATGAGACTGATAATGAGAATGAGCAGAAATGTTGTGGGCAGTTCAAATGTTAAACAGCATTGGTTCAGATATCAGATATGGGGGGGGGGGGACTCAACTCATTGACACTATAAACATTGATTGAATCTTTACTTGTTTATTTCTTTTAAAAAAACAACTGGACTGGAAATGTGTTTGATTCTCGAAGGTCACAATTTTATTTCACTCTTTCATAAGGCTTTCTTTTGGGAAACCTGTTCCACAGAGATGCACTAAACAATGGTAGAAACTCAATGGGCAAACAGGCCAAAGTGGTGCTATACTGTAGGCAATTATAATGAAGAAAATGTTTCAGACAAAACTTTTTTGCTAAATTATAAGACAAGAGAGCAGCATGCTCACGTGTTTCAAGAGGAAACCTAAACGGGTGTGGCTGCAGAAACAGTTTTAATGACCCACGTAACTGAGAACCCAAGTACAAAATCTAAATAGACAAGAATGCACATTTTCGTTTCAAGTTTGCATTTGACCACTAACCTCCAAATGACATAAATGCACACTGTATCGATAACCTATCACAATCTCATGGCAGAGAAATGATCACACATGAATGTTTTATTGATGGACTTTAACATTGACATACTTTGTACACATTTGTTCACACAAAGGCACGATGGCCATGTTATTTGAAATGCACAGTGAGGAGAAGTGAACCATCAGTTTGTTTCAAAGCATCTCACTTGGCAAGAAGTTTCCTGACACACACAATAACATGAATTGATGACATGAAATGCACCACAAAAAAAATGATGACAAGACGTTTTACTTGGCAAAGCATCATGGGTCAATAAGAGACATTTTGAAAGTGTTATGGACCTGCAGTGTTGATAGATTAGATTTTGAAAATATTCAGATGTGTCAGTGAACCAAAGTGTCTTATCCAGTGTAAATTAAGATGTGAGCCAAAGGAAAATAAGATGGGAAAAAAAGTTGTGAATTGTTTGTGCTCAATAAAACAGAGCAGCTGATTTTGGACTTTATTATCTAGTGTGACCAAAATTAGAAGTATGGGCCAATAGATGTTATGAAATAATAAATAAAGAGATTAAAGAGTCATGCAGATGAACATTCGGCCAGGTTCAGAACTGAAGAATACAGTTTCAATACATTCATAAAGCAGATATTCAGATCTGGGTGGATGGGCCTCAGTCTTGCAATACATCTCTGTATTCAAAAACATCACTGTTTATGCTGTGACCACACATAAATCTTTTTTTTTTTTTCCTGGATATGAAATAAATCGAATATATACACTATTGTTTTTCTCTCAAAATAGGTCTGTGCTTTGAATTAAAAAAAAAGAAAGAATAATTTAAAATTCAAGTTCATACATAACATTCTAAAAATTATTTGTCTTTTAAAACCAAACAATGTACAAATCGCTCATGTGCTGAAGACATACTGCAGTTTGTTTGCGGAGAGATCAGTACTGTGTGAGGAGTGTAAAGTAGGTCTCTGCATTGCTTGTAGTGTTGATACGCTGGAGACTTTGAGGCACTGAGGCCGCGACAAGGCTACAGGGAATCCAGCACTGTCCATACTGAGAAGGACACTTATAGAAACACTGTCCCAGTTCACCTGCTCATGTGCTACCCTGTGCTCTCCCTCTTCTCACGACACACGTTTACACTCCATCATACGCCAAAGAAATGTAGTGTGCGACGACTGGACATATACATCGAAATGCTTTCGAGGACTGTGGATTTCCCCCCATTTATGTGGCACTGAGTTAAGGTGTGAACATCAGTCATGTCACTGAAGCGAAGACAAATGGTAATTCGCCCCACATTCATTCATTCACTCACGCTTCTGTATTATGGGAAATAAACCAAATAGATTTAAATAAATATTTTCTTGTATTGTTAAGATTTGCTAAGCCTGTATTTTGTATTACTGTTCCATAAACCTAACGTTTCATTTGAGCTTAGTTATGCTCTTGTCAAATGAACACGATGCTGTAAGTGATCCCTTCAACAGCTGTCAGTGGTCTCGCTTTTTGGGAATGTCACCAGCTAAACAGCTGATTATTCACTAAAGATAATTCTCAAAAAACAATTTAAAGGAGACATATTGTGCTTTTTCAGTTTTTCCCTTTCCTCTAGTGTTTCATATAGGTTTTTGTGTGTATGTATAAGGTCTGTAAAGTTAAAAAGCCGAAATTCCGTGGTAAAGGGAGCTCCTCTCCCAGACAGAAATCTCTGCTCCCGAAGTTCCTGAAACGCCTCGTCAGTAGTCAGGCCAATACGTCACCATCTTACGGAAGTGCATACGGCATCACAACAGAGTGGGCCAATCAGAGTAGACTGGGCTTCATTGGGGGGAGGGCCCTTAAAGAGACAGGAGCTAAAACCATGTGTTTTAGACAGAGGCTAAAAAGAGGAGCTGCAGGAATGAGTTTGAGGAAACTGCTGTGTTTTCTGAAAATTAGAGCATGTAAACCTTTTCAAGTAATAATCCAACTGAACAGTATGAACCTGAATATGAGCAAAATATGTCTCCTTAAATCAATCCCAGAAGTAAGCAGTTCTGAGTGGATTAATTCAGCTACTGAGATAATACCAACTGTCAGATACTATCTATGAAATAAACTCAAAATAATGATATAAAAAAAACATCTGCACACAAATAAGTGTCAAATTGAATCCCCAAAAGGCTTTTTTAGAAATGGCAAACAGACACTAAATTTCCCAAACAATGAGCAAAAAAGTGATGATTCACATATTTGTGAAACACTGCTTGAGCTTAAATCAGGAAAACAGTATTCTCAGTAAGGCTGGACACAACCACCATCACTCTCGCTCAGTAATGTGACAGGCTGACAGATAAGCAGTGGGAGCTTCACCTACATCTACGGCCCGGCTGCGCGCGCGCGCGCGCGCGCGCGCGCGCACGCGCACACACACGCACACACACGCACACACACACACACACACACACACACACACACACACACACACACACACACACACACACACACACACACACACACACACACACACACACACACACACACACACACACACACACACACACACACACACACACACACACACACACACACCTGATACACTCGACATTCATTTGACAAAGAAGCCGTCATCACTGCGGCCAGGTGGAGACTTGCGGCAAAAACAATTCATGGTGCGACTTAAACCACATTTAGTTCAGAATAAACATTTCTCAATATGTACAGGTCAGAGCAAAGTTAGTGTCCACACTGGCATTTTATGAAACCATTGTTTGTAAACAATAAAAAAAGATTACATTTTGTAGAGATTTCTCTGAGGTACTTTAGAGATTCATCTCATTGCGTCCCCCAAAAAAGCTATCAATAGAACCAGAAACATAAAAAAGGCAATATATATACGATCTGTCGGGTAGTTAGGGCTGACGGTTGGTGTTGTCACAGTGGCTACCTCTGCACTACGTCACTAATCTCTTTAATACAGCTGTGCAGGTTGTCCAGTACAGTGTTGGGCCCCATACCGCTCAGTCCTCCTCCTGAGGACGAAGCCCTCAGTTCCTGCAGGCTGAGCTCGAGCTTCCCCACCGCCTCTCGGAAGGCAAATTTGTTCCTCATCTGAGGGATGCAGTCCACGTAACCTGAGCAGTAGTCTAGCAGCTGGTGGCCAGCGTCCAGCACCTGGCTGCTGGAGGGGCTATCAGAGCTGGCGTGGAGGGCGCTGCTCAGGCACTCAGCGTACTCCAGCAGGGCGTCGCGGCTGACCCGCTCCAGGGGCACCCTCTCTGCCTGTTGCCTGGTCCGCCGCAATGCCACCTTGGAACCGGCAGAGGGTGCCGCGTGTGAGGACGAGGCAGTGGTGGTGGCTCCGTTGGCCATTTTGGTGGGAGTCGTGTTGGTGGTGGCAGGAGAGGATGAAGAGGAAAAGGAGGAAGAAGATGCAGGAGGCACTTGTGGTGGTGGCACAGACGGTCTGCCCGTCGTCGCCCCTCCTGACGTCCGCCCTGACCTGTGACCTTTTAACGTGTCTCCGTTCACTTCCACGGGCGCACTGCCGACCTGCTCCTCCCCGTCGCCGCTGTAGGAGTGTTGCAGGCTGCGCAGAGTGGGAGGTGGAGGAGGAGCACATTTGGGTTTTACAAGTCGCGGCCTGTCCCGGTCTGCTTGGTGCTCAGACAGCAGTTTGAAGCGATTCCCCTGAGAGTCTAGGCCGACCAGGTGCACGTCACCTGGGCTGTGCTTCAGCGTGGGGGAGATCAGGACTGGAACTTTGTGGTTGTGAGTTGGTGCGCCCGCTGCAGCAGAGGAAGAACTTGAACTCTTAGATGGAGATGACCAACTCTGCTGCCTGTCCAGTCCTCCCCCACTCTCCTCTCTACCCTCCCTGACCCGGGAGAGACTGTCCGATTCCCCCACCTCCCCCCCAACACCCGGAGCCCTCACCCCTGTAGCAGTGCCCCGGGGTAGGAGCTTGGCTTTGGGCCTTTCCCTGATTTGTGCGGTCCCCTCATCCATCCTCCTCAGCAGAGTTTCCGAGGGCCGTGCAGCCCCGTTCTCTGGCTGGGAGGTTGTGGAGGCAGTTCTCTCCAGAGGGGGTTTCGCACTGCGGTTCCTGGGCAAAGTTAGAGCCATGCGCTCCAGGTCTGGCAGCCCAGCTGACATAGAGGAGGTAGAATTGGACCTAGGGAAGGGTTTAGGCCCTCCAACTAAACTTCCACCCTCCTCTGAAGACGTCGTCTTTCCTGTCCGTAGCCCCAGAGTCTTTTTGATGAGTCTCGGGGTAAAAAAGCCTGCTAACCCACTCCAACTGCTGCCGCTCGTCACCTGTGACCCAAGGCCAGAGGGTTTCTGTCCAAAAGCTGCCCCACAGCAGCGCGACTGAGTCTGGGTGGGTTCCCCGTGGGAGTGGGAAGGGGAGGCAGAGAAGCCTCCTAAACTGTCTGACTGGGGCAAAGGAGGAGGAGCGCTGAAATCAGCGGTGGGTTCATATTTCTTGTGAGGCTGTGTCTCCATCTCTCGGAAAGAACTGCTCCTCTTGGGCGGCGTCGGAAGGTTCTGGTGGAGCTGGGAGGAAGCCGAGGATGAAGAAGAGGAGGAAGACTTCTTCTTTATGAAGGAGCTAAAGAAGCCAGTCTTGCGGTCTCGTGTGAATGTGCCCATATCCTGTGCATCGTCCAAAAGGCTGCCGGGGGATTTATCTCGAGGCTGCTGTTTTCTTGGCAGAGCTGGAGAGCCACCTGATCGACTGTCACCTCCCAGCAAAGAAGCCCAGCCTGGAAAGAGAAGAGGGAAACGGATTGAAACAATAAAACTAATCTGGGCTGTACTCAACAGGAACACATCAGTTATTTTTCAAAGGTTACTCAAAATCATGCAGAACACAAGTAAAGCCGAATATTTGTTTACGCTCCCCTGCCTATACATTAATGTCCCTCATTCTATCAGACAGATGAATCTTGTTGTAAGATAAACTGCTGCCTTTCTCTCTGAAAGCTGCTCTTTCCTCCTTGGGGACTTGTAAGTAATGAAAAACCATTTCAGCAAGGGATTGGAACGTGTTCAAGCCAAGCCAGTCACACACGCGCGTGCATACAGTAATTCAATGATTTACAAGTTGCTCTTATAAAAGATGGGATGATTAATACACCTCTGGGGGCTGAAGATAAATAACACAAGCCAGTGAGAAACTGCCAGACCTCTGATACTAGTAAGGCTGTGGTATAACTTTGCTCAAGGAAAATTTTCACAAACCTGCTAAACCTTAAATGCAGAGGATGCTGCACAAAGTCCACTAGCCAGACAATAAATTGGGACAAGGAAGAAGAAAACTGATGTTGTGTGAAGTGAATAATGGCACGTGGTCACAAAAAAGTTAACAATTCACTCTTAATATTACATCGACAGCATGTGCATTCATTTTTGGGTTAAATATTTAAAACATTATTGTAAATGGTTACGTCACTTCATCCATAGAGCCTTACAATTCTCTCTTTCTTACACACTCACATGGTCCCAGTCTGACCATTGGGGGCAAACTGTGGAAACTTGAACATGTGGGCAGCAGTAGCTGGAACCGCCAACACTGTGATTAGTGTCCGACCCACTCTACCCCCCGAGCCATAGCCACCTGATTATACATGGAAAATAAAATATAGGCTAGGCTTTTAATCTTACATTATTTTGTACAATTTTGGACAAGTGGAGAAACGGTTCCTCTATTTTCGTCTTGTGAAAACACTTGTGCTTTAAGCCTTCGTGAGATGTTCTGCATGTGTAACTTTTACTGGATTTATGACTTCATGAACTCTACTGTTCTTTTTATTGGTCAATACTTGTGATTTTGGACAAAAACATACAACGAAATGGCCACAACGACAATAAACTGACAGAGACAAAGACAAAGGGCAGTGTCATTTTTACATAAAGCCCCCAAAACACAAAAATGAACACAATTTTATTTTCAACATTAAATAAATTAATAATAATTAAAACAAAACAAAGACAAACAACAGTCAATATAATGTCAATTTAATATTAGGGTTAGCAGATATTAATACAAGAGAATAATTGGTTCCTCATGTTAACTTTCATCAAAGATAGCAATCACTTCTTATTTGTATATGTCAGAGACGAGGAACAACGGTTCAGCTGAACTCGATACACGTTTGAGTGTATGGATCAGACGAGATGAGCTAAAACCAAGTTTAAAATGAGGGACACTAAATAACTTGATGCTAAAATACATATTTTTCTTATCAGTAGCGCATAGAAGTTGTGAATCCCGTCAGTAAATTTAATAAGACAGGAAAAAATTAAGTATCTAGAAGGGTCGAGATGTTTGACAGATGATCAGCTGTCTTATATGTTCCTTGGGGATAAAGGAGGACAAGGGACTGTTATATTGAATTTCAATATTTCTAGAAATATTTTATTTGTTTCAGACTGATTATTTTAGATCTTATACATTTTTATATATTTTAAGGTTCCATATCTTGGTTTGAATTTTTTTTCTTCAAATCTTTAACTGGTGTTGGACAACATGGACGTGAGCAATTAAAATTTCATGGATGAATTACAAAATCTTTGAACCATAGAAATCAAATAACTTGTAGGGACTGTCAGGCTGTGCTTGAGGAACTGCTGTGACATCGGTCAATTGACCAGTGGTCAGTTGCTGAGGAAAATGCACGCCCTTCTCTTCAGACGGCGGGCCCGGCGACGCCGCAGGTGAACCTCTGAATCGCCATGCACTCGCGTACCTGCAGAATCATAATGTGGTGAGCCTGACTGGTTGGTAGTAAGGCAGGGACGCCGGGCTGTACCTGAGTGGCTGTGCGTGCCGTGGTCAGTGCGCCCATCCAGACCACCCTCAATGTTTTCCTTGTTTTCTGTGTGCTTGTGGAGTGTGCGAGATTTGGAAGGCAACAGGGGCGTGTCGTGACTGAAAGAGTGCAGCGGTCCGCAGTGACCAGAGGAGGCCGTCTTACAGAGCTCCTCTGCTACCTCTGTAAAGCAAAGAGAAGAAAATACTTGGTTGAGAGGCAGGCACCACCGGAATCAACACAATGCATCTACTGTACATTTACAGAACAAAATGCAAAATAATCTGAATGAGATCATGTTCAATAGAATAACTGCAGCTATATGAGAAGCTCAGCGAGAGCAGGTTTTGAGTGTCAAACAAGACCAACAATTAAATTTCATGAGAGCTGAGATCAAGCGACATGTTTCTGTACCTTCAGAGATGCTGGAGTCATGGAACATCGTTTCAAAGGCTTGGTGGATCTCTGCAAATGAAGGTCTGTCTAATGGGCTCCACTGCCAGCCTGGTAGAAAGACACACACACAAACATGGCATATTATTACAATAAAATGCTGTATTTGACAAATACATGTGACTTAAAAATGGGTTTGAAGTCATCCAGGTGTTAAGTCAACATTTCTTTCACAGATATTTTGAACTTGGTTAATATGTACGACTACTCACATGCTCTCATGAGTTCATAGACTTTGGGGGGACATCCCTCAGGCTGTTCCATACGGTATCCTTTCTCCAGGAGGTCATAGACCTGAGACAGGTCGATGCCAGGGTATGGAGACATGCCATATGTGGCAATTTCCCACAGCAGCACTCCAAATGCTGTGAGAACGAAAGTTTTTGAGGATCCAAAATTAGGACAATGGAAATTAAGAACAAGATAGTACAAACCAACACTTTCTATGACTGTATGCGTAATGTGTTGCTCACCCCAGACATCAGACTTGATGGAGAAGGTGTTGTATGCAAGGCTCTCGGGTGCAGTCCATTTAATGGGGAATTTAGCCCCAGCGTGGGCAGTGTAGGTGTCACCAGTCATCAACCTGCTCAAACCGAAGTCTGCGACCTTCACGACATGATTCTCCCCAACCAGGCAGTTCCTTGCCGCAAGATCCCTGACAGGTGAGGCGAGGAGATAGGAGGAGAGAAAATTAGTTTGGACAAATGCAAGAAGAGTGCATATAAACACATTGACAAACCCTCCCCTCACCTGTGTATGAAGTTTTTCTTTTCCAGGTATTCCATAGCAGAAGAGATCTGCGTGGCCATGTAGAGCAACACGACAGCGTTCACCTCCTCTTTATCACAATCTCTCAAGTAGTCCAGTAGGTTGCCGTGTGGCATGTACTCAGTTACAATATAAAACGGAGGCTCCAGGGTACACACACCTACGTAGAATACACATGCCAACAACAAGTTTGAATGCCAAAGCCAGTGATAATACTTCATTCACAACAACTAATTAATTCATACCTAAAAAAAACAACAACATAATAATAACATAACACACTTTTAGTGATATTCCTTAATACTGACCTAGTAGCTGAACGAGGTTTGGGTGTTTAACCTCCTTCATAACTGCTGCCTCTTTTAGAAACTCCTCAACCTCCATGGTGTCTTCCTGTTATTGTAAAAAAACAGAAATACAAAATGAAAAGAAGCCTTTTTTTTTTACCAAGACAGAGATACAGTAAAAATTGGAAACATACAGCGTCAATAATGATAATCACATGTAATATCAAAGTCCACCTTTAGGTGGCGATCTATAACCATTGTTTTACTCTTTGGTTTTACCCCATGCCCCATCATTTTAAACGTCAGAATGTGCTGAGAAAATATTCATCGAAAACAGAACATTTTACAATTCAACTTTCAACAGATAGGCTCAGAGAAATCACATGATGATATAGAAAGGGACCAACCAACCCACCTTGAGTGTTTTGACCGCCACCGTGAGGTTGTACTTTTTCCACACTCCCACGTACACCTCCCCATACTGGCCCCCTCCCAGCTTGTGCTTCATGGTGATGTCTGTGCGCTCCATTTCCCACTTGTCGTGGATGGGTGACACACCGTAGACTGTGGGCTTGTTACATTTGGGCGCTGGGTAGTGCAACGTGGTGACCAGGCCATCGGCCACAGTGGAGTGGTGGTGGACCAGCTCGGCCAGGGTGGCAAAGCGGCTCTCGGATGTCACATACACCTGAGGGAGGGAGGGAGGGAGGACAAAAGAAAAGATGAACTCTGAGGAAGTATTAAAACCAACTGCAGCTTAATAACAAAACTTTATAATCACGCAGCAATGCAGAACTAAACTTTTACACCCCATTCAATGACTCAAACCACCATCATTTCTGGTGAGCCTGAACTGTTCATGTCTACCTTTCCATCAGAGGCTGTGTTGATGCGGTAGTGGTAGACTCTCCCTTCGTAGCGCAGCGATATGGACAGCTGTCCGGGGCTGCTCTCGCTTTCCCGGACCAGAAAACTCCCGTTGATAAGGGATGAGAGCAGGTACTCTGCAGCGCTGCGGGACACGGGCCCATGGTACCAGCTATGCTTCTCCAGACTGTTGACGGGTGTGATGTAGTTGGAGGGCACCCAGCCCTGGCCGTTCTTAGAGCGCACTTCACTCCACTCTCCATTCTGGTTGTAGCCCAGCACACGCAGCTTCTCGCCTGGACACAGCAGGGGAAACATGTTGGATTACATCAAGCATTGGCAGAATGACCTGGTGGCTACAAAGAGCGTCAATGGACAAGTCCTTAAGAGCTAATCAGTAGTTAAATAAACTCGTAAGCCAAAAGCCAGCTATTAGAAAAAAGAATGGAAACTTTAGGGATTTCATCTGTTCTCTATTGAAACAAATCTTTTTATCAATGCCTTAATATTGGGTCTCAAAGAAGTGAGAGGAGTCATGGATACAATGTGCCTCTTGTTGAAACTACTTCAAAAACTATTGAACAATGATAGCAGGGTTGGGTGAACTGCGTAACTGTCATAGAAGGCTCAGCAAAACCAGGCATGTCGCGACTTGGTCTGATCCGTCTTTCTCTGACGTCAGTGCGGCAGAAATGAGGGTGTGGAGAGGCTGATGTGTTGGAGACAGAAGGGAGGGAGGAATCCATCAAGTACAACAAACAACACTGAATGGAAGTGTGATCCGAGGACGATTAGATAAAGGGAACAGGGGAAGGTAGGGGAAATAGAGGGCAGTGGCAGGCAGGGAGTGATAATCTGACAGAGAGGAGAAGTTCAGCCTGCCAGTAGATGGATTTCTGCAGTTCTACCACACATCCTCTGCACTGCCTTTCTTTACTGTACATCTGCCTGGATGTAGAAGTAAAAAAGTAGAAATACAATATTCACATTACAAAGTAATCCAGCATTGTGTTGTGTTTGCATGCATTTGATTGGCCTGTGCAGCACCTTGCCAATGACGCCGCATTGAGCGTGGTTCATCTTTCTTGATAGACAAACCCTGAAATTTTGTAAATAAAGCCCCCAGTGTCAGCACCCCTGACGTGATGCCATGTTGAAATGAATGAGAAGGCTGCATATGTCAGTGCTTAAGTTTATATGAACTACATCCGCTACATTTTTGTTTTAAAGCTAAACCATCTCCGAACTCACGATCGTTTTAGCTCTATATCAGAAGTAACCCCCGTACAACACATCTGAAAACGTATATCACGTGACCATTAACGTACACGGAGCACATGCATGCCGGTGTAAACAGGAAGCAGATTGTCGAGTCTGAATTCAGTCTCTTACAGAAAATACAATGAACGAGAAAACAATAATAACTAAGTTAGACAAGGGACTTCTTATCTTGGAGCAACGGCGAGGTGGAACCGTTACCGACAGCAAGTGTTTACATTTTGTCGTCACCGCTGGTAGTCGAGTCGTGACTGTTAAGAGCCAATCAGAAAGTGAATGCGAGTGACTGTGTCATCGTTTCCAAACATCTGTTTTTGCCCGTCTAAACTTTAACACAGCCCCAATGTTTTCAAACTAAAACTGGGCCTGCAGCGTTTCCAAACATCTAAGTTATACATGGCAACAGTAACGCGTTTTGAAACTAAAGCCTAGTAGTCTGGATGTAGCTTTAGGTTATCATGAATCAGTTGACTAATGCCAATTCCTAATTTGCAAGAAAATAGTGCAAAGATTTAGACATAGTATAAGTACCAGAGCATTTTGATCGTGCTGTCTGCACAAGTCTCAGACAACAAGTTCTGGTTCCAACTGTGACAAATAGCAGCTACAAAAATTGAGTATTAGACCAAAGTAAAAAGACCAAAATAGTAGAGGTAACATTTCACTAATAGACCTCCAAGTCCAGTCAGTAAGACGAACCATCGGCCCATCAACACGTAACCACTAACTGGAGCTGCAGGTCGAGCACTATGCCAGCACTCCACAGAGCTACATTAAACAGAGATGGTTATCCACATCCAGCCCACCAATCCACCAGTCTCCTCTGTGTCTGTCCTCTGCGCCTGTAGGTTTTGTGGGAGTGGAAACACTGACTGCCTCCCTCCCTCACACTGAGCCATGTGTGCCTGAAGCCTGGGCTCTGGTGTGGCCTAGCCTGGTTTGACCTGGCATGGAGCAGAGACAGTGATTGGCCCCAGACGAGGGCCTGGTGAATCCCTCTCTGTGATCAGCCTCTTCCTGCTGCACACATCCACCTGTTATTATTACAGTAGAACAAACGCCATAGTATTTGAGACAAAGCTGGGGTGTTTCAATTTGAGACAGGGAAGAGTGGGATAGATGGGAAAAGTGCTGAGGAGCCCGGGAGTGCACATGTGCTTGCGGAGAAGAATCCTAGATTCAATCCATGAGTCAGGGTCTAAACATCATTTCCATCCTAGGCAGCTGCTGCAAAGCCTTCAAATGACAGATAACTAACACACTGCCACGTTTAATACTTTGGTTAGGTTGGGGACACAACCCTGGCCGTCTTTTGTGAGGATTTTTTTAGCTCGGGGGGAAAGCTCAACTGCGGCTAGTTGAGACAGGAGGCTTGAACAAAGAGTGTATGTGACAAAAAGAGGAATAAAGATTATGATAATCGTGTAAAGATTGAGATATAGTACAAGCATCACAGCGTTGTAATTGTGCCGTCTGCCCAAGTCTCAGACAACAAGTTATTGTTACAAGCTAAAAGGTGTGTGTGTAAAATAAGTAATTCATGGCTGGGGGTTAGATACCTGCTGCTGTCACTAAAAGGTGAAATTACAGTTACTATTAGGTAAGCTCTAGTGACACACAACATTCCTATGGCATAACTACACAAAAAAATGTTTCTGGGAGTCGCTGACCTGCCAATCACTGGCCGTGCCCTGAGGATAGTACAGATGACTCTTTGCCACATGTGAGGGAATCAGTGTTGGTTAAGAAGGCGTTGGTGAGAATGATCAATGACATGGAAAAATCTCTCCTGGAGCAACATTCACAATCCCTAGGCAACAACCTTTAGTGATGATGCATGAAACCCTGGAGTTGGAGACAGGTCTTTCAAGTCTTGTGTCATCACAGGACGAAACCACAATTTTTGCTGTTAGGGAGCTGATAGGTGAATGACACACTCACTGATACAGATCTTTGTTGTTTTTTTTGATCATGTCTACGTGTAATTGTTTACCTTTGGTTATGCTGAGCGTGTTGTCTCCGCTGGCGACAAAGTCATAAAGTGCAACGAAGAGGTTTGGGTCGCTCTCGGCCGCTCCCAGTAGGTTCTCTTTGGAGCTCCAGCGCACCGCCTCCGTCAGTGCCGCCGAGTCCAGGCCGAACGGCCGGTGGAGAGCTTCTGGAGGGAGGGGAGGAGGAAGGGTCGGGGAGAAAGCAGATAAAACTATGAGATTCGTAAACAAGCAACATCATTCACACAGGTCAAAGGGAAAAACAATTAGCCCCTGGACACAGACTGATACGAGGGGGCTTGTCTTGTTGCAGATCAATCTTATGACAAACAGTTGTAGCATCACCAGACTGATGCTCCTCTAAACAAATGGTACAGATTTCATTCTCCATAATCCATCTCACAGGCCGTCTACCTGTCGGTCCAGGCTCAGTCCCCAGCCTGAAGCCTGTTTGGCGATGACATCTGCTCAGAGCAGCCCATTCTTCTTCAAAACTACTGTTTGCCTGCAGGCACCTCAGGAGCATTACTTAAACCAGTCCAATCACTGCAGAGCACTGCTATCACTAACACACACACACACAGACCTGCCGTGTCTGGCGCAGGCTAGGTAAGATCTGAGGTGGGATCGTTGTTGTACCCGTGTATATACGTAGAGCAGGAGGGAGGAGGAGCTACAGCGCCACTGGGCTCCGAAAGATTCTCTTGCTACGCCGGATGCAGCGATTGCCATGGCTGCACGCCCACAGGCACACAATTATGAACAAGTACAGTACATGCGTAGCCCCGACATGTACTACTACATTCAACAGCTGCTGCCAAAGCCGCTGCATGTCTGGACAGCTGGTGAGCGAGTGGGAGAGGAGTGCGGTGGAATTAAGGGACGGAGAATGGGGAACAAGTAACAGCAACTTTAAAACTCAGAAGCCATTACACAGGGTTGTTTTTCTTCCTCATTTAAAAATAAGACTCACTTTAAAACATAAATGTAATCCAAAACAGCCTCTCGATAAACACTAGATTTTAAAAGTATTTAGCTTTTGTTTTCAGATGTTAATGTGAACATAATAAGAAGAAGGGACAAACAAAAAAACATACCCCAAAATGAAGACTAGAATCAGAGTTGGTCTGGTCTCGTTTCAGTTTTAAACATCATAAGCTGCCACCTATAAAACTCTGTGATCCACGACTGTTTCATCCTCCAGCAGCAGACAAATTCATTGCCAGCTTGTTTTTACTGCCGACATGGTCGGTTTTGGTAAAGAACAGAGATGTAAACACACACTTTCTTCTTTAAAAACAAATTCGATGAAATGCTGAATTGCATTCGAATGAAATATAAATAAATATATATTTAATGTAGATATAAAGGATTTCTGCTTTTCATTTCACAACTGTGATGCAGAAAAAGACTCAGTTAAAGTGAATATTTTGCCTCATATCACAATTTAGAAACACGTCCCAGGTCGAGTAATAAGAGAGATAACCAAGCTAAGGAATGTAAGAGCAGTGTCATGCTCGCAACCTGAAAGGAAACCGACACAAAACTCAACAAAACAGCAGCAGCCGTAAAAAGTGAACTCTATGGTGAGCAATCACACACAGCTGAGAAGTTAACAACTTTCAGATTTGGTTTTTAATTTGAGAATCGAGAGCACACACTTGAAACATGCATTTTCACTAAACTTCTGAGACACTGGCGCGGCCTAATGTGGTCAAACCATGTTAATAAATACTTTTGTACTTTTTTTTCTCCATTCGACCAGTTTAGGGTGGTACATTCAAATTCAAAAGAATTGAGTGAGAACAGAGTGCCATTGCTCTAATCTTTCAACGCTGGCAGAAATTCGTTAAGAAATTAAGTATTTTCCATTGTTAGTCTTCACCATGTGGCCGACACATGCCATACGCACTACAGAGCGGAGGGATTTTTCCGAGCTGTGTGACTTACACACTGAAACAGCCTAAAACAGATTTAAATATCTTTTTATTTTGCCAAACAATGTCGCTCTGCGATATCTATTTAGTCCTCTGTAGCACGACAGCTACACACAAGGCTTGCTCACCTTTGTTCTGGACCAGCATGCACTGTAGCGCAGCACTGGCCGTGACCTGGCTCAGCCACAGTTCCCAGTACATCTCCTGCTCGGTTCTGTTCTGGTCCGCTACCAGTCCCAGTATCCAAAGAAATACTGAGGTTTATCCTCGATCCGCTGTGCTGATGGCGAGCAGTTGTTTTAAAGCTTGACTGTATGTCTATTTAGACTAAGAGGGTGGAGACTGAAATGCACAAAAGTGTACATTCTCCTGGCAAAGAATAAGAAGCACGAGCTAGTCCTCTGAACCATTTCCTTCGCCGTGGAGCAAAAAATGTTGTATGAGAGGCGGTCAGAGAGAGGGAGACCCCCCGGACAATGTATTTACCCACGCTGTCCTTGAATCAAACCGCCTAAACTTCTGAAGTTACAGCGCTGACTCGCACACTCGCTTCGTGCTATGATGTGGCCTAGAGGAATCAGGATTTCCAAGGTCCATCTGGACAGCACAGACAAACATGACTGATGTCCGCTGTGGTTTAACACACTGTGAGAGATGGCAAAAACATGGCAGAGAGAGGCAGCGTGAAGGGCATGTGTTGAAGTGTGTGTGTGTGTGTGTGTGGGGTGGGGGGGGGGGAATGTAGATACAGTGGTTGGGGGTAGGGCAGAGTGTATAGTATGGAGGAAAGTTGAGCTGAATGTGACGTGTGTGCATGTGTGGAGTGTGTGAGGCCTGGACCAGCGCTGTGGCCGACAGCAGATGGCTGGTCTTGTCCCCCAGGGGGAGGAGAGGTCCTATTGACCCCCTCTTTTCTTTTGTGAGTGTGAGTGTGTGAGTGTGTATGACTGCAACTGCCGTAGCCTGGCAGAGCCAACTGTCAGAGCTGCTCCTCTTACATGCGTAGCTACACAGCTCATCAAGAATGTTTTTAATGAAACAGTGATATTATTCCAAACGCGGTTGTCAAAGGTGTTGATTTTGAATCTCAATTTAAGCCACCACATTGCTAAACCGCAAAAAGAAACTCAGTCATTGATTAGTCGAGAAGTCCAAGGCTCAATTCAAAAGTAACCAGACTACATCAGATTATTTTTGATAGCATGAGCACGTTACATTAGTTTCTTAACCTCCCCTTAAAATCTTTCTTTAAAAATCAGACTAACCACGAGATGCTGTTCCATCCAGGCCGAGCTCAAGCCCCATGTGCTGAAATGTTTGATTGAGGGGGCAGTTGGCCCGCGTGGGGTATGTCGTGTGCCCGTCCGGGTGCCTCAGCATGTGTGTGTGCGCTGTCAAGTGTAGCACATGTGCACTGTGAAGAAACTAGGGCTTTTTTGTTTAGTCCAGTGCAGAGGGTATTAGCACGTCGGAGGGGGGCATGACAAGCTTGCACCCCCTAAGACAGCTGGAGCCTGGGACAGAGGTGACCCCCCCGGACCCAAAGCACACACATCAACATTTAAACACTCATATCCACATCACATGCACACACATCATCTATCTGCCCCTTGCACCCTGCTGCTTACACCACAGCTGTTTGAGTCTCCATGTGTCCAAAAATCTGCCACTTCACTAACCGAACCACCTTGGGCCAAAGTATTAAACAACAACAAAACTTGCACCCTAATCAAAAACAATACAGTTCATATCTTCAGCCCATGGCCAGCGAGGTAAGGGTTTATTTTTAGCTGCTGGAGAACAAAACATGGCAACACGACATCCAGAAATAACAGAGCACAGTGATGGTGGAGATCGACGGCAGGCTGCCTGCAGGAAGCCCGAACAAAAACCTGAGACAATGACGCGGATGAGACCCACGTATACAAGACATTTTAGAAGCCAGTAGCCAGGAGGACAGCTCAGATCAGATCCTGTGGCAGAGTCAGACAGAAAGGGAGAAGAAGAAAATGGGAAAGTCCCAAGTTTCTAGAAAAACAGTGAGCTGGAGCCTGAGATACGGGTTTACTTTTATCTACCCTATGTTGTAATATAGTATCATCATCTCATTATAGCCACTGAATCACGTTGATATTCGATGATAAATCATGTTAGAACAGCTCTAGAGCGGTCTTGTGAACACAGTCACAGACATACTGGAGGTGGCATCATCACAGAGCTGTCAGAAGTTGCTAAGTTACCCATGCAGCGATGCAATGGATGAAGTGTTATTAAAATAGCCCCAAATCACTATTCCCTCAACCCTTCAACTTAAAAAAAAAAAAACAAGGGATAAAGAGCAACCAACAAGAGATCCGTCTTCTGTGACACATCTAGTAGGTCACACAGAGGAGAAAGGAGAGGAACTTTAATGATTCTTAATGAAGTGGGAACATAGAGTAAGCACTACCACAATAAACTGATTTGTGATGGAAAAACAATTAATCAACTATAATTAGAGGCACAATATGATGGTTGCCGGTTCTCAAATGTCACAGATTTCTCCATTTTATATAGTGATAAACCGTATTATTAGGGTGTTTTTCAATGATTCCAGATATTTTGTACAACAAATAATTCAGACAGATTAAATCAGTGATGAAAATTATCTTTAATTGCCACCCTACTTCGTGTACAACTAAGCAAAAGCAACTACCGTGGCTAGTAAATCAAGGATACATGAAAGGAAAAGATGGACACCAAATGATTGGGTCTTAAAACAGGGTTAAAATACACAACCGTCGAGAGTGCTGCTACAAAAGCTCAGTACGGGCTGAGACATCTGTCAAGCAAACACCAGTATGCAGTTCTTTTAAGTAAGCTTTTTCAAGTAGTATATTTGTAATATAATTGTTAAAATCAAGACAAATCCATGGGAAATACAAGTTACGTCTGATGTATTTTGTCCTTATTCTTGACGTTTTTGATTTTAGATATTTTATGCAGTAAATGTTTAATGGATTTATCAATCAAATTTATTCAATAGTGGGGGAAAAAACAAAATGAGTTCAACTGCGTGTTTGTTAACTCGTTACTAACATGTCAATGACTCGATTTTTAAGCGATCCATCTAGAGTTGGAGAAGCAGTCCACAGAGAAGAGAGGAGACACGAGAGTCAGTTGTTGTTCAAGAGGACTGGACAAAGGACAATAGCCTCATTAATGCCACATCACAAGTGTGTGTGCGCGCATGTGTGTGCGTGCGTGTTGGCTCAGGGTGATATTCCTTTGTTTCCGAGGACTTGGAATTTATTGTCTGAAAACACAGCTCTTTTGTTTACTGATGTGGTAAATGGACTGTATTTATAAAGCGCTTCTCTAGTCTTATCGACCACTCAAAGTGCTTTTACAGTACAAGTCACATTCACACACATTCATGCAGCGCTTCTATTTACCGCACTTTTTCTGTCACATTCATACACTGCCGGAAGAGGCAAGATTAATTGTCTTGCCCAAAGACACTTGGGCATACGGACTGGGGGAAGCGGAGACAGAACCGCAGACCTTCTGGTTGGTGGATGACTGTCTCTACCTCCTGAACTGCAGCCGCTCGAAAAGACTGAAGACTGAATATTTCCCCCAGTCACTTGAACATGGAAGTGGTCACAGACTTTTATACCCCACTGAATACACACCTACATGTACGCACTGGCCCACAACTCATTCATGTCCACACATATCCACACAGGCACGTCTACCTCAATCAGACCTCTGCCGTTCACTAATCCTGGTGTTGCAAACCGCCTCTGAGTAAGTGTGTATGCATGCACCTCTGCCGGATCACGCCTGTGAATGTTCTCTGTTCCGCTGCGTCCATACAGCCATCGTGTCTGCTGTCTACGTGGAAATACGCCAATTAGGGAGTGGACAAACATCAGTCTGGGCCTGAGGGCAAGAGGGATCATCGTGAAATGGAGAAGAATGGAGCCTTAACCCTGCCCTGCCCCTCTCAGGGCTTGTTATGGGTTAATAATGGGCTCTAAGTGCTTCCCTCTAGGTGTGCTGGCAAAGAAAAAAGCTAAGTGTTGCTTTATGTGACAGCAGAGAGGATTAGCAGCATATGATGGCTTGAGCTAACTCCTCAGCCACACTACAGTGATCTGACTCACACGTAGGGAAAGCTAAGGCCATTTACAAATTTGAATTGACCAATTATGAATCAATACATTGAAAATACAGAGTTACTCTGTACTCATTCAGGCTCTCTGACCTGCTTAGTGCACAGTAGCTGTGCTTAAAAATGTCAAAATTTAATTTAAAAAAAAAAAGAAAGAAGGGGGAGCAACTTTTGGATTGATAACAAGCAATTCTATTTCAGCTTTGCGCAATTCCCAAGTCAAAAAGAAAGTGTGTCCAGCAGAAGCCATACACTCAGAGAAAAATATTATGCTTACATGACTACAATAGATGTTAGAGCGCTGTCCTCGTCGCAGATCTGCCCACTCTTGTCAAGATACATGATGCAATGTGCAGTATGTGGATGACGTAAAATGTCTGTCTGAGGTGAGTGTTTACGTGACCAACTCCCCACAGGTAGAGAGGTGTGTTGACCGCAGCAGATCTCTCCAAAGCTTGAAAAGTACACTCTCCGTATTGCAGCCTCCTTGCTTTTCTCCTTTCTTCCTAATGAGGGTTTGCAGTAGCACCGATGGATTTCGATGTCTGGAGAGCTAATCTGTGTGTGGTGTGGTTAAGCTGTGCTCGTTGTAGGTTTAAGCTGCTTTACCATGACTCAGTTTAATGAACAGACTGGAGCACAGAGGGAAGATTTTAATTTCACTGTGCCCTTAATCAGATAGCCCAGAGAGCCCCCGGCTGCAAAACCAGCGCGGAGGAGCAACTATTTTCAAAGTATACAATATTCAAGTACAGTAAATGGTTTCTCTACACACTGGATTAGCTGCATTAGTAGTATTATTATCATTACATAATTAGAGATGACAGTGGAGCAGCATGGAGAAGGCAGTGTATATTTGAAATTAATCAATGGAGGCTGGAATGTGACCAGCAATCCTTCTTTAAACAAATCATAAAAGTCATCATAAAGTCTCATAAAAGTAACAACTTTTCCCTCATCTCAGATTAATCACACACATCACATGGCATATTTGAGCGCCGCAGTGCCACAGGGCGCCCAGATTAAGGCCCTTTGACTGACTGGTCAGCTGGTGGGCGATTACACCAAAGGAGTAGGACGCGCTGCATTGTCCTCAGGAAGAGCTGCACCACATTACAACTCCACCGAAAAGAACGGGGAGAAAAGAAATATGAGAGCGTGTGTGCAAGTGGATGCATGTGTGAGTATTCACAGTAAGAGTGTGTGTGTCTGTGTGTGCATGCATTTCCAGCCAAGTCTCTAGCCTGCAAACCAGAAGATAAGCAGCAGCGATAAAGCCAGCAACAGAGGACGGCTCCTGGAAGCAAATCAATGCAGGCTTGGCACAGGGGACTGCCCCCATTTCCTACCCCATATCTAATGTTTTCCCTGCTGCACCATCCACAGCTTGAGAGTGAAAACTCTTGATTTAACCAGGGGCCACAACAGCAATTTGGCTGGAGCTCTCCACTAAGTTGAAAACATTTGGTCTTTTAAAGCCAACAGATTCGAGGGATGGTTTCACCATCCGCACAGCCAATCGCTCACTGTTCAGATTAATCCTCACTCTTTAATAATATAAACTGCAAGGGAGTTGAGGCCAAGGAATAAAAACTAGGACTGTGGTTTTGGGAACTACACAAGGTTGACTGGTTGCAGATGCAAAGGCTCAAGGCTGCAACTGAACGTTGGATTGCAAAAAACACAGGCACAGCGAGACCAAAAAAATCTGGCAGAATACAATAACCGAGCAAAAACCACCAGTAATAAATTGTTAAATTTGTTAATTGATGATTATATGCAAATTTGATAAATCTTTTAACATTTGGATTGTGGTACATTCTATTGAGACCATTAGAAATCAATGGACATTTTATTGCCACGAGCAGCTTGGCAGGCAGTTGTAAAACAGGGCAGTCTTGGGATAAGGATGAAAGCAAAGATACATGAATGATTAAACATAAAACCATTACAATGGTACATGCAGTTTTCAGACGTAAGACCACGTTTGATTGTGTTAAAAACACCCCGCGCTTCTAGAAACGCTGCCGTCTAAAACCATACTAATTGCCACCTCTACCAGTCAGACTCATCAGTGATGCCCTAATTTCAGGCCAGTTTCACTCGTCGGAGGTGTGGCCATGGCTCCTCCTAGTGGTTAATGGCGGTTACTAGGACGAACGGACTAATTTCTAATCAACAAATCATCTTTACTCCAGGCTATTATCTTTTTAAAAGGCCTTTTAAAATCTCATCCATAGCCACTGAGGTGTCTGAAACTTGATTTCCTGGCCCAGATGTCACAGTAGCTGCTGTGCGACTTATCTGGTTGTTGGGGTATTAGCACATTGAGTCCATAGAAGAGTGGATTTGTCTCTAATCTAATTTCACCCATGATGCAAATCAGCTTAGGTCCTTGGATCCAGCACCCAGGCATCTTTCCTCTCCTCTGGGCAGCTTAAGCAGTGCTGCACTTTATGTGAAGCAGGCTTTAAATTCACAGCACTGCTGCCAAAAAACACCCCAATCCACTGATCTGCCCCAATTTCTATGATCTGTTGAGAGTAAAAATAGATAAACCTATCGCTTTGTTGATTTTTTAAATTTTTTTTTATAAAAAGACCTTTCAGAAGTATTGCTCCTGCGTTTTTTATGTCAGTACACCAATCAGGCTAACCCACCCAAAGTTCGATGAGGACAGGCAAAAATAAGACATTGACAACACTGAAAACGTAATAAACTGCAGTGTGAGCTTGCAATTAAAAAATACCATTAAAGAGTCTGTTTCCTCGGCACATTCACCCCTCTGTGTCAATTCAATAGCAAAGCAATCTGCCTGCTGCAGTGTCTGTATCAAACGAACCCACTGCATTGATGAAAAACCTCTGAACTCCTGACAGGGCTAAAGGGGGTGGAAGTGGAACCATTGATGTGTTGCAGCCACTGATTTGCCAATTCTGCACTTCAACCAACAGACACAGAGGTGGCTGTCAGGGTGGCTCCCTCTGAATCAGCACCCTGTCTGTCCGTGTTTAGCTCAGTGTCTTCTCGCCGACCTGTCTGTCTGTCTGTCTGTCCGTCTGGTGGGGGTGATGTTCAGAGACAGGGATGCTAAATTAGGGATGGTCTGAGTAGAAATGCTGCACACCTGAGCAGGGGACATGGGAGCTGACTCATCTTGTCTAAAGTGGAGGGGGGAGAGGGGGCAGCCCACATCAGGAAATTATACAAGGAGGAAAAACTGACTGCTCCTGAGGAGACATGAAGGAGAGGGAAACCAAAGGAGCATAACAAGTACCAGTTTGCACGTATACCCTCAAGCATCTTTGTTTGTCTCCCCTAAAATGACTCCGTTGTTTTATGGATACTGACAGAAACGATGGAGGAGTGGTGGAATCACCCGCACATACGAGGCTCAGCGAAAACTCACTGGAAAGTCCGGTAGCAACACACAATAAGGCATTCCTCATAGACTGGCACCTTTCAATTAGATGCCCCAAAAATGCAGCATTTCTGCAGCTTCTGTCCTCTATTTATTCAAGAGCGCGGCCTTTCATTTTCAGAGCATTGTTTCTTCATTTCATGTTCACATTTTCAAATGCTTCGACTCAAAACGCAGCCCTCGCTCTCAAATAGTCCCCACTCGTGTGCAAATTTGCTCTACTCTTGCTCAAAACATTTGTCTGTACTCAGATACAAATGATGCTACACAGATGTCATGTTTTTTCAGTTTTGAGTCCTTCTCGTGCTTCTGTACCCTCATGAAACTTCTGCTCAATGAAATTAATGATCAAATGAAACAAAATGAAAATTCCCCAAACAATACGATGCAACGTTGACCTGAAGCCTTGGCACTGCCTCATTGCGGGACGCGTTTGCTTTACTTCTGACAGTGCCCCTGTCACTCATACTCATTTGGCCCTTGAAGTTTCCTTGTCTGTTATGGGGTGGTTATGAAGCTGGATCAATAAAACCACTTCAATGTGTTGATCTCTGATTCCTTTCAGTAGGAGAACTTTTGAAACCACGCTTCCTGTGAAAGCACATTTACCAGCAACATTAAATCAGATCTGTCATCAACCCAACACCGCAACGCACCAGTTGACTTACAACAATACTATGCATCTGTTCTTGGACTTCCTTGTTCAGCTCGGACACTTTGACTTCCTTGAATGGGTCAATTCCTTTTTTTTATCTAAACTTCCTAGACAATGACATGATTCTATTTAGTCATTTTGCTGTTACATGATTATAAATTCATAGAGCAGCTTGCTTCATTTCTTATGAGCAATTGTGATTTATCGTCCTTTTAAAAACTGATTCACAATACATTTTGTTGTGTTTTAGCCCTAATGAACACTGATTTCCTAACAACCAAAACACGATAACACTGCATCATTACCACCTCAATAGACTAGCAGAAAAAACGGAACACTGAGTGCACAGTCCCAAGCTTCCTCACTAGTCTTTGTTCTATTATAGTGTACTTTGAAAAGGAGATGTCTTTCTGCAGAGTGGCTATGTGACTGCATCCCCGCTGCTATAAAAAGGCCACTCCTGCCCCGACATCGGAGCGAACACAACAGTGCCCACAGTGAGTGCTGCTGCACTTATGTCTGTCTGTCCGTCTGTACTTCAAACTGAGGCGAGATACTTCTCAGATGTCAAGGCCAGGGATTGAAAAATGACATCTTCCGCATGTTCCTTGCTCTCTGCAATTGTGTGAGCTAGATGGGTCTAGGGTCATCTGCGGAAAAACTAGGCAAGCTATGCCGGTAGATTGACATCCATGCAGCACAGATGGGAACCAACCATCCACTGGAGGACAGACGCAAGGGAGAAACAAAGTTAACATCGAGTTTACACACAGGGAGAGCTATCAAGAGGAGTATTAAGAAAAGCCCCGTGTGACTTAAATGCATGACGATATCATGAATCTAGACATCTTGTCATCTTCATTACTTATTAAGCCCAGATAAGCCTCTGGGAGACCGTGCCTAAGGGCAGAGTGCTGGGAGGAAAGAGGCAAGGCCATTTAGGGCACGGAGAAGTTACTGCTGGGCGGTTTCTCCATCGCTCAAAGTGGAGACATGCTGTAGATCTTCTGCATTATTCTCCACGACTCTCAGTGCAGATAACAATATAAATGCGTAACTCGGAGGCAGGAGCGTGGTTACATTTCCCACGAGGCCGCTGACCCACATTATTCCTGCACTTTCAGGAGCTACCAAATGAATCCACTGATCATGTGAGGGGATGGATGCTGGGTGGGACAACTCAGCTACAACAGCACCGGAGCAGCTGTAAACTTTGACACCTGCCCGGGTGCGACCGTCCAGTGACAGAAGGCCAGTTCAAGTACTCACACAGGTGTTCCCCCCCCGCCACCGCCCGGCATCGAACTGTGCATCCTGCTGGTTGACCGCCCCGCCACAGTGGCGACGATCGGACAGAGGATGCGACTGAGCACCACTCGGTGTTGTAACGTGAGCCTGCGGCGGCTGCGACAGCGACTCGATGGAGTGAGCGAACTGCTGCTGCACAAGCGCCGGAGGCAAGAATCACTGTTTACCAGAGCAGGCGGCGCACGGGCGGGCCTCGAGGAGGACTTCGCCCGACAACCTGCAGCCAGAGCCCAGGGGGCGACGCGTCCTCCTCCCCCAGGCACAACGTCTCCCCCCCCCCCGGGGGGATCTCGGAGTAACGTGCGGGCAGCGGTGCGCCGCGCCGCGCGTCGCGCCGGGGAGCGACCGGCCTCGTGGCTGCACTCGCGGACGCGTTTGCCGAATCAACACCGGCAAAGTGAGAATGCGCGAGTCAAATGGACGAGAGACGGACAGCTAGTGTTCGTGGGCTATTTCCGCTAACGCGTCGTTGTCAGAGTAGCGCGCGCTCGGCCAACCGCCGCCGGTCGGCAGCGGGCGCGTCAGAGTCCCACTCCTCTCCTCCGCCGTCGCCCGCGGTCAGTGCCCGCTTCGCCACATACCTGAGTGCCGCGTGAATATGTTGATCCCCGGGTCGGGCACGTTGGCCGCAGCAGCCCTGCCCGGCGGTGTCCCGGTGCTGCTGCCGGGTTCCCGGGGTCTCCTCCCGGCGCCGCTCGCCCGGCTCCCCTTCCCCTGGTGTGGCTGGGACGCGTGGGGCTGCGGCGGCTGGAGGGCGGTCGACGTGCCCTCGCCGACGCGGCCTACCTGCTGCCCCATCCTGGTCGTGTGGCGTAAGGACGTCTGGGTCGAAGCGAGCAACCCCCCCCCTCGCTGCGCACCCCTGGCTCACATTCCCCCGAGCTGCAGCGGCCTGGCCGGAACGGTCTCCCTCGGCCCCCTCCTCGCCGTTCTCCGCCGAGCTAACGTTGCCTAGCCCCGCACTAGCTCGATCGGCTAGCCTGTCGGCTAACGCTAGCAGCTATCAGTGAAACCCACCCACCCTGCCTTTCAACGAGAACAATCGCGAGCCAGGCCCGTGACAGCAGCTGCCTCGGTCCCGGCGGCCCCGCTGCTATCCGAGCAGAAATGAACGGTCAGCGACGAGCGAGATTCGGTCAAATCTGGAGCTTTTTTTCAGAACCGTCTTGCCGTTGTCCGGCAGCTGCGCGCCCCCTCTGACGCCGCCATCTTTACCGCAGAACAGAAGATGTGTTGCACAAGGCGGGGGGTTCGCCGCGATCCCCTGTCACCGTCCTCCTCCTCCTCCTCCTCCTCCTCCCCCCCTGCACCGACACTGACCGAGTCCCAACAATCCCCGAGCTCCGGTGCCAGCGGGCGGGGGGTGGGCAGGTGGGCATGTGGGCTGTCTGAGTCCTGGATTATAAAACACTAAATCAACGATTGTGTGGTAAAACAAAAGCAGTGCGGTGATCAAGACGACCGAATGAAGCCTTGATTGAATTATAAAACTATAAAACTATGTGCATAATAGGTGTATTACTTTCATAATTCAACCACACAGATAGATAAGTCCTTCATGAGAATAGAGCAAATATATTTCAGAGATTGAACAGATATCAGTACACTGTATAAACATATACACAGCTACTGAAGTGCTGCAGAGTACATGTATTCTGGAATTTGTGCAAATCTATTTCAATATTTTTGAAATAACTGGTGCATGACAATATACAGCACATTCATTAGAGCTGAAGAGACAAAAAGAACCTACTTGATTCCTTAAAATGCTTTATAGAACTCACACTTTGATGTGTCTTCAAGACATTTGTCTGCCATCCAAAAATAGAAAATACTGTTTCATAAAATTGTCACATGACACAATAGGCTACTCCAGGCCAGAAAAATAAAAGATCACAATGAACACAAATATCAGTTAGCTGACAACGCCCTGCTCACAAAATAAATAGATTAACTAATTAAACATTAATAATCAATAACATTCATATTAACAACATTTTCCAGGCATAACACAAGATCCAAATTTAGGATAGATATTGAGTTTTCCAGAGCTCAAACTACAAATTTACACTAAGGCAATTCAATATTTATACTGTTACCAGTACATTACAAAATATGTTGATAGTATTTGTGCTGTTTGTTAATATTCATTTCATAAAGGACTATGAAAGTCTCTTAAAAAATAAAAGGGGACCAACAAAATAAAACATTTTAATACAGTGCCACCTTGTGGCCATTGAATTCTTAAGAGCGCCGAGGTTCTAAGTTTTACTTTGCATTGTGCATCTCATTATTCACATAAAAACATTGAAATTGAAAGGTCAGAATTGGCAGCATTAACTGTGCAATGATTGTTTAGTTATTTTCGTTCAAATAATACAAATGTACATTATTCAATTATAACATTATTCCAGGACCACAAGAACTGAATGCACACTGAGCAGATCAATTCCTTATTCTACTAGTTTAACATGAAAATTGCTCTTCTGGAATATATATACTCGTCTTATTAAATGTACTGAGCAATTGACAAAGCAAACTGTAGTCCTTAATATCATCACTGTATCAGTGTTGTAATATCCTCGCAGCCAGCTGCAACAGTTTTACATTCGTAGGACTCCTTTGCAGTTGGAATCACTGTACATACTTCACAACATTGGTCATTCACAAAATATCATTTCATTTAGGTTCACTTGACTCTGGATGCATGTTCAAACCAGTTCCATTCAGTGATAAGGAATACATTACATTCAGCTGTCCCAGAGTATATAAACTCCACACAGCATAACTGTCATCTGTTTTGTTTAACATTCAGTGACAACTTTGAACTTCCTAAATTGTGGTTTTAAGTTTCTATAAAATTTGGGATATGGAAAATATAAGAAATCCGGTGTAAAAGCTCTATGCCTGTATCCTCGCATGTCTGAATCATAGTTCCACATTTACTACAAAATTATTTCCCAACTTCGTCAGCATCTCAAACGCCACCTTCGTTTCCCTCTTTAGAGAAATTATAATACAGAGACCTGCATTTCTTATAGATTTATACAAAACAACAAACAGAGGCTCTTTTTCAAAATAAATCTTGTGGGCAGTGAATATAAATAATAATAAATGTTTTTCCAAGCAGTATCATATATGTATTTTATGACTGGAATACCAGTTGCAAACTTTGATAAATATTAATCATTACTGCATATGTGAATACGGTTTGTACTGTGCAATTTTTATAATCAGCTGCTATATCATTATTGCATCTATTGTATTGGCACAGGGAGTGTGTTCACAGTTGATCAAGGCAAAAATAATAGGAAAACATCTGAAAAATAAATAGTACATAAAAATAAGAGTTCACAAGTGGTTTTATCGGAACTTGTAATTTTGTTGTGGCATCGCCTTTGGAAACATAAAACAGATAAGTAAGGCATCAGTGTGACTTAGCTGTTAGAGTAAAGACTATTTTGGCAGTTACATTGACTCAGTGATGACCTTAGTGCAATAAAATTAAAATATATTAAAGATCAAAAGTTATGAAAGTAACAAAAAGGCTGGTCAAATTTGTACTGATCAGCCACAGTCCTTGGCATTGGTCCAAACACAGGTCACAGCACGTCACCGTCCACCATCAAGCCTCTCTGACAGCTCCAGGAGCGAGGCTTCAGTAACTCTAGGAATGAAGGCTGTAACAAAAAACACCAACATATGAAGCTGAAGTTATGTCTATACTTCAGACAGATAAACCAAAAACTTTCAAATGAAAAACACTGTATCCATAGAGAAAGAAAATACATCAATGTGTTTACAGGACAACAAATCAAGGTGAAGGTGTTACTACCTCTTCTAGGGGGCAGTAGAGCTGAGCATACCACTCATGGGAGTACAGACAGATAATGACACCCTGACCCAGGAAGAGGGACGTCCACATGATTACGTTCCAGATGGGACCTTTCCGTTGGTCGTGCAGAATGAAGTTGAACATCACTGAGAGAGGATGAGAGTGGAAGCATAATGAAAAGATAAATTACTGTGTTTGTGTGTTTTTTGGATCAAATTAAATATACTGAGAATTATTTTGGGGTTTCGCATGGCCGTATGTTCTTACAGAAAAGCAGTGATGTTTGATTGTATAATGTATTTGTTTCTTACTTCCAAAGCACATGAAAAGGCAGAAGAGCACAGGATAGAAAAAGCCAAAGCAGATTGCGAGAATGTATTCGTGGACCACCGCAGACACTGTAAACACAAACAGCATGGCTGCTGCTCTGAATCGCTTCTGAGATATCTGGAATGACAACAGCAGAGAGAAATGTCAAGTCAAAACGTCAGTGGCATACAGTTTTAATATAATTTATCCATTTTAGAAATCAACAATGCATTAGACTACAATTACAGCCTCGCAATTGTCAAATTGTAGGAAATATGGTAATCTCCAATTCTGATCCTGACTAATAGTATTTAATAACGGTCAAAAAAGTGTTTTTGCATAACATTATGATTTAACCTTTGAGGTTTTGGACAGAAATTTTCATTGCCTCATCATTTCTCTCAATAAGACATTTACATTAAATTGCGTGAGGGAATTCATTTTTGAGTTAAAAGCCCGTTTTGTGAGGTGACCTTGATCTTTGATCACCAGATCTAATAAAATTCCCCCTGGTCTTTCTGTGATTTCAGGTGGACAAGAATCGGAAAAACATGTAGGGACATTGTCCGTGACTTTTGACCAGCAAAATCGAATCAGTTCATCCTTACTCCAAGTAAACTTTTGTGACAAATTTTAAGAAATCCACTCGAGGTGTTCCTGAGATATCGCTTTCATGAGAACTGGATGGATGGACGGAGTGACAACCATGAAAACATAATGCCTCAGAGGAATAAAAAAGCCAATCAAATAAACAGAACAACAGAGAAAACTCACCCACAGGATATCCCGGTACACATAGTAGTACAGCCAGTCATGGACCACTACATTCCAAGTGCGATAGTAATTGGCAAAAGAGGTTGAATTCCACCAATCCTGTGCAATCAAATTGAATTAAGTCAAATATAAAAGTAAAACACAATCAAAAATACATCAAATAAAATACATATTAATCTACATTTTGCAGCAGATGAAAACAAAAGCCCAGCACCTTGTAAAACATCCTATCAGCAAAACAAAGCATCTCCGCAAATGCATTGAGCCAACAGTGGAGGAAGGCGAAGAATCCAAGGAACAGAACCAACACTCCTGCAAAGAAGAAAGCAAATAGTTTTTTATGAACATGGCTAATACAACAATACTTTAACTCTCAGCTCCTTGCATGATAAAAAATCTGTAAATCTGTAAAGCAGCAAATGAGAGGCTGATCGTACCAGGTAGGATGGAGTTAAAGACACAGAGGACCATGGCCCTCAGATCAAACAGCTTTAGACTGATGCTTCTAAATTGAGGGATGCATAGCCGCACAAACACGTAATAGGCATAAAACAGACAGCCTAGTACCTGTAGAGTGGGAACAGGTGGAATGGTCAGAGATATTAGCTAATATAGTATATTGGAAATCTTTGTAAGTTGTAAAATGTGAAGAGGTTGGTACCTGAAGTAACTTTGAGGCCACGTAGCCCCATCTGATCACTGGGTTCCTGCATTACATGAGAAATAAGGTTTGAACAACACTGTTCTGTGTTCACTTCTCAAAAGGTACATGAAAAGTCACATAAAGAGATGGTGTACATATACCTGGGGTATTTGTCTCTGTAGATGAGTGTGGGTGCAAACAGGAAGTAGGTGTACTGAGAAACCTGAGGGACCACTGGACTGGGAGCTGTTGATGACAGGAGAGACTGTTTATCAACCTAAGCACACAAGGAACACAGAAATAAGTTGTATGAATTGGCAAAATAAGAACTGTGCATTGATACACAGGGAAAAAGAGAATAAATAATATGTTATTGTGGAGAAGTTACATACTAGTCTTGTCTTTGGCCCAGGCCAGAACCCTTGGTACATTTTCCCTGACAAAGGAGTGTACTTTCATCATTAGACGCACCTGGAATTACAGATATTAAAACCTTTAACATAAGGCAAGTAATATCGGCATAATACAACACTCCAACTGTGACACTGATCAAACTAAAAACAGCCAATAGGTCATGTACCTGTTCCAGGATGATGATGAAGCAGGATGCAGGAGGCATACTGTTGGTAACCACCACAAATGTGGGAAGGAATCCCAGGCCCAGAGCTTGGTAGAGCAGGAATACAGAACCAAACGTCAAAGTGTACAACCTGGGGTAAGACCCAGACTGGGACTGGGACCACAGGTGGAACAGGGTGTAGGGAACCAGCAACACAGACAGGAACATGCAGATCCACGTGCAGACCACCAGAGGGAACTGTCCAAATGCGTAGACCAGCAGGTCAAATTCCAACACCAGTCTGAGGCGAAGAAGAAAAAGTCGACACGAGAAAGGTAAGGGCCTTGAAAGATTATCTCGAAAGATTATCTTAGTTACATTAAATTTTAGTTGTGTAGTAGCAATCACACCATCTCAAGACACTTGACATAGTAAGGTTGAGACCTGACAGTATTACAGAGAGAAACCCAACTGCTCACAAAAAGAGCAAGAACGTGGTGACAGTGTAGAGGAAAAACAGGAATAAACCTCAAACAGAACCAGACTCGGGGCGGGCGGCCATCTGCCTCAGCCGGTTTAAAGTTTTACAATGATATCAATTTAAGGAATGTAAATATAACATTAACAAAAAACAAGAGAAAATGTTAAGATGATGATTTGTTAGAAGTTAACTGGCTAAACAGCCATTGACAAAAATCAAATGTAGAATGTGTCGCAGTCTTATATTACCTGCCTTCATCAATGAAATCTACCACAAGTGTACTGAGGATAAAGAGAATGAGGAGGGCAATAAACATGTGGTAGATGGTCCGGATGTGGTTCACTTCAAACAGCTCGCTGCAGAAAAACAAAAAAAAGACAATTATTACATTATACATATCCCCCCGAAAGTTGACACAATCTTAAAAGAGCAGTAAACATTTATAACAAACAGATATTTCAATGTTCTCTAGACTTGTGTAAGTGATATTTATATGACTTTAACATCAAAGTGTCAGCTTACTCTAGGAGGGACCTGCGACTGACAAACTGCTTTCCCTCGCCATGAGGAGCCCGGAAATGCCTAAAAGAATATAGAGTGAAAACAGTTACCAGCAATTTTGTCTTTCTTTTTTTTTTAAGGAGGAAGAGGATGTGGGGGAAGAGTGGACAGTTTGTCTACATATGCTTTTACCCCACATATACACTATCTGAACCAAATTAAAGGAACATTCACTTTGATAGAGAAGCTGAATGGCAATACCCGAGTTTGCTCCTCTCCTTGTCTGACGGTAGGGGTGAGAAGACCGCAGGAACAGGCGCAGGCTCCAGGCTGGCTGACTCTTCAATGAGACTGTCCATGAAGTCATCGACCTGACTGTCAAACTGACGCATCAGGTCACTCTTCAGGAACTGAGCAACAAAAAAAGGACGGAAAAAAATCATCATCACAGCATTTATGTTGGAGGGATGATTTTATATAGCCTACTATCTTTCAAAGCAGCTTAAGTTTTGAAAAATGATTGTCCTTCAGCTGAACTCACTCACAGAGCATGAGCTTAAATGTAAGTGTAGTAATAAATGAAACTTTTTCATTCAAAACATTGTTGCAGTATTTACCAGCACATAAGCCAATCTGAATAAATACAATTTATTGACACCAATACACATTTTCACACCTCACATGTAAAGCCCTTGTGACAAGAATATATTTGTAGAGCTTTTGAGTGCATTATGAAATTGTCAACATGAAGTCAGATTTTGTTTTATGCCAAAAGCAGTTCTCTATTATTTATCATATTTAACACGGTTAGAAAACATGATGAAGTTGATTTTAAAATATTAATTAAAATATGCATTTAATATCAACTGTCATCACACAACCAGCTCAAGTTCACAGATTCTCTATCATCTATAATTTGGACAATAAAATAGGGGTAGTGTGATATTTACAAAATATAAAGTTTGCCATAACTTAAAATAGAATAATAATTGTGTGATTTACACATTTTATGGCATTAACCATGAAATGAAAAGATATTTTTGGTACATAAGTGAAGTAATGAGAGCTCAACAGGATGCACCTGCAGCTATGGCAGCAGGTTGGGTATCATGGTTCCATCGTCCTGTGTCTCTATACAAGTGTTGATGTTTGTTTGTGTAACAGTTTAGGTCTTTGATTTCATAATCGTTACGCCCTACAAATTGATAATGTATGAAGTGAAAGAAATCAAAGATCTCTCCATTTTAAAATGATTCTTAGATAGTGTTATAATGTTAAAATAAATAAATAAATAAATGAATAAATGAATAAATAAATAAGTAAGTACAAATCTGGATGATTGATTTACTAACCTCTGCTTTCCTTTTTAACTGTAGCTTTTTGCTGATCACATGTTCCACTTCAATTTTTCCTAAAATTAGAAAGAGAACATACAACAATAAATAATAATAATTGTCAACATTCTGCTTTTTTTCAAATGTCAAAATACAGCTCTATACAATAGACACACCCAAATTGACAACTGAGTCAACTGAGTTGCCAGGTTACCTCGTCTCAACAAAACTTTGACCTGGTAAACATCAATTCAAGCCATGTCAAATATTTTAATGAATGACCAACAGACCGTCCCTCTGGTTTTATTGTTCACCTAGAATAAAAATCTGTTTTAATAATACAGATTAACCTTGTACAAGAGACAATCTTGCTAAAAGACTTAAGTTCAAACAGTTGATGTCCGTTTTAGTCACTGTGTTGTAAAAGTATAACCGTTGAAAAATAGCAGAAGCCAACATGCATTAAATCCAATGTTGCAAAATCAAAAAAGGAGACACGCCTATGCCATTGTGTACAAAGTTCAACCGATTGTCTCACAGGCTGAGTAAACTTGAATGCTTGTGATTAAGCTGTCCGTCTGAAGATGAGCAAGATTGTTCAGTTAGACGTCTGTTAACACAAACGATAACAAGCACCGGTTGCACTGCATCCATTTTACATCCAGGGGGATGCAAAGAAAAGACCCGACCCTGTAACAAAGCCAGGAAGCCAACAAATGACACATTAATACCATTATTTCCCCAAATGCTTTACCTTACAGGACATTTTCTGCTACAGTGTTCAGGACTTTTTTTTCAAACACACGGGTCCAAAGAGCAGTGTTATACAATATTTTTCTCGATCTGTTCATGACTTCTCGTCCATGTATTAGCGAACAGCTTCGACCCGGTCATTCTGTACCCTGGTTTACCCACCACACTGTACCTAAAGTCAAAAACAGGGCTCAAGACGAAGGCTTCATCACATGGGTTCAGTGAGTCACACATCCAGGGAAATTAACTGAAATGTAAAAATGCATGTTTCATATTAAATATCTCCCTGTTGTAACAGGTGACTGTCCTCTTCTTTGACAGGGGAGCTGGCAGTTTCTTACCATTGCTGGTGAGGTGGTTCTCTCTGGTGCCTCGCTGGTGTTCTCCTGGACTACGGTCCCCAAAAGAGCTGTCCAGGTCGGGGACGGTGGGCTGCTTGGGGCTGGCCGGGCAGCGGGACCGGGGGCCACTGACATCCGCGTTCTCCATCCTTTTAGAAAACAACAGACTCAATTCAAGGTAATGGAGAAGAGGTCAACGCAGACACGCGGAGAAGCACCTGGGTGCCCTGGAGGACTGTTGACGGACGAGCGAGTCGAACTCCCAACCAGCAGTCAGGTCAGCGGCCGCCGCGTGTGACCGCAGGAGGCTCGACCCGAGCTGGTCGGACTCACAGCCGCACCGATCACTGACGATGTGACGTCACGTGCGTTGCAGCCGCACCGATCACTGACGATGTGACGTCACGTGCGTTGCAGCCGCACCGATCACTGACGATGTGACGTCACGTGTGTTGCAGCCGCACCGATCACTGACGATGTGACGTCACGTGTGTTCCTACCGTGATGCTGCGCTACTCACGGCTGCTAGCACCCAGCTGGAGCTAATCGAACTAGCCAACCTGTTGACGTCTATCGTTAGCATGTTGACAGCACCGCCGTGCAATTACGGAAGGACATGTATTTTTTGTCTGTTTTGTAAACTCTGAATCACTCACTCGCTCGCTCGCTCCCACCGCCGCGTGCGCTGTCGTTATCCAGCGGACCGCCGGACGAGTGACTCCTTCAGCCACGACGACCTGACATGCCGCTGCTCACCTTCCTCATTGTATAAACACGGAGGAGGCGAGGAGCAAGACAGCGGCCGCTGATTGGCCCAAAGAGTCTCTCCTCCTTTCCACGTCACGCGCGACCACAACATTGGCCACGGCTGTCGTCATGGGGAAAAATGGATCAGTGTGATTTAAGACTAAGGACAAAACATTTCATAATAGGCCCCTCACCCGTTTCTCCACAGGACCCCCTGACTAAAATATGAGACTGAAATTTTGCGTCTCTTTATTTTTTCCTTTTCCATCTCGTTTTGCTTCTTTTGGGGTTGTTTTGTATCCCCCTTTTTGGTCACGTGGTCTCTTTTAAACTGTGCTCCATTGACATTCATACATGAAATACAAAGATCCACTTCACACAGAGTCTCTGGCCCGGAAACCCCCCAGATCACTGTGACCCTTGGGGCCCATGCAGCCTTATTTGGTAATCCCACTGTGGCTGTGAAATAATCTAATTAAACACAAATCAAGTACAAGCACACCATTAGTTGAAATAAAGAAAAGCTTAAAACTACACTTTGTGGGGCTCTCGAGACAGCGAGGTCTGATAATAAAGGAGGATGCGACTTAGGGACCTTGTCAAACGATATTGTGTTTTAGTATATAGTTTATGCTCCCCCATCAAAATAACTAATTCATTGAATAATATTACAATGGAAAGATAAACTGCTGCAAACTTTACAAATGTCAGAAACTGAAGGCCTTTATGTGATTAAAATGAACAACAAGAAATATCTTTACACCTAACAATGGACTGATAGTATGTAGGCTATTTTTTGATTTAGATTTAAAAAAAAATGGTCATCTCATGAAGCAATACTGTTAAATGAGCATGTCTTTCTCATATCCAGTCTTTAGAGCAAGTTTAAAAATGCTACATGAGTAAATTTATTCTAATGAATGCAATCTGTTTTTAAATATTTCGAATTCAGTCAAACTCAGTCAACACTGACCTCTGTTTTTGAATGAGACACTGCATCATCTAAATAAAGCGTGATGGATTACAAATTATAAATGGTCTCACGAGTGGTATGTGGCAAACATAGTAAACTGCAAAAACACAAGGATACTTTTACAAAAATCATGAATCAACAGTGTCAGAATGATAACTGTTGCAGCTGAGGGCGAAACGAATGTAAACTTTGACAGAATTTTGCTTCAAGACTGTTTTGTGTATGATTTAAGGGCCCTAAAGGATCATAATTGAATTTGTGAGAGATGGGTTTACGAGGTCTCAACAGGCATTTTGTAACAGGCAGTGATATCTTTCTTACATGATTCGATATAGTCTGTTGGAAAGGTCCCTGTGACTCAGGTCATTTCAGCTTCATGTCTGCAGGCTTTTTTGTTTTAACAAGGCCACTTTGTGATGTGGTTTGCCAGTCAAGCCAAATCAAAAGAATCATAAATGTTCAAAATGTCCCAATTGTCACATAAATTGCATGGGAAATGCCATCCAACTTAATTTTGACCTTTGGATATTCCTGAACTCGATAACTTGCTTGCTGTCACAGTAGGACTCAAAATAAATGGTACTATACTAGTAACTTCATATCCTTCTGTGTGTGTTCAACAAAACTCATCTCCCAAGCACAGATACAACAAATGACAAAAAAACAATACCTGTACATATGTTCTGAATAACTTGTGTTTTTTCATGGGTATATTAAGAGGGCAGCATATCCTGTCATCAGTAATGAAATTTAACCTGATTCAGATCAAGATCTCATTCAACACATTCTGTATTACATTAAAACGCTACTGCTTAATGATCACAGATTAAAGAAATATTTCAAATTCAGCATAACAGCAGAACAGACAGGTTCAGGGCTGCAACATGTTTTATTCCAAAGTCAAAATTATCATCTTATTTTATTTTGGACAATACAATGCTTCATATGATACAATCTAACAATTAATTCAATCTTTTTAAAAATTCAATAAATATACACAAAAAATACAGTGAGTAAATGAATCCTCACAAAATTCTACATGTGAAATATTTAGACACAATACAGTATATCACTGCTTTCTATGTGAAAATGATATTTACAATGTTTAATTACATGCAGGGAAATTCACAAACAAACACACATGGGCGCGCGCGCACACACACACACACACACACACACACGCTACTCATTGGTCACAAGAAGCAGAGGGGTCCCAGGATCACAGCGATCTCAGGGCTGGGGGGAGATAGCCCCCTCATTGCTACACCCAGATCTCTGACAGGAAGCAACTCCATATCTCCTCGATGTAGCTCCGTGCTCCCCTTCACCCTCACATCAACCTCCTCCTGCAAAATAATGAGGCAGAATAGATTTGATGAGAACAGGTGTAGTTTGTCCTTCCTGAAACTTATAACTTGGGAACATTCATTGCAAAAGTAATGATTAGATAAAGTTTCTGACTGATTTGTGCCAACTGCCCTGCCAAGGCCTCAATAAACTGGTGTTATGTTTGAAAAAGAAAAGGCTAGATCTTAGGTTCCCATGCCAATCTGTGTCCTTCAGTTTCTCTTCTTGGGGAGCCCTCGGCCCATTGTTTTTTACAGAGCGAGGCTATTTAGAAATCTGCCTAGCTGAAAAAAACTGTGACTATATCTCTGTCAATGATAAAATAGCTTGGTCTCACCTCACAGCCTTTTCTCGTCACCCTCATTAGGTGGGACTCAATTTCTTTGCCAGAGTCTCCCAGGAGGAGAATACTCCTATTGGTTGAATTTGTTGTGGCAGCAGCACTGGAGGGGTTCACTGTACAGCTGACAGTCATGTGCTGGAAAGACGTATGGCTTTGTAACCGTAGAAACCTCAGCTGGACAACATCCACACCAGCATACTCAAACTATTACAGAGAGAGAGTTAGAACATTTCTTGCTGTTAGATGTAATAAATGTTACCGATTCAATACAGAGATGGATCAGTCTTACCTTGTCTCCACCATGTTGCTGATTATACCACTGAGCCCTTCTTGTTTTCAACTTTTCTGATTCCCACCTGAATTTGATCTACACAATAGAACATGATTTCTTTTCATTTATTCATACATTTTTAGCACAACGTATTTTTTAACTATGCATGATGTTTCCTATATAATAGGAAATCATTTTTCTGACCAATAAAAGCTTCTCTTGCCCTAGTATGTGCAGAGATATCTTGACAATGTATTTTTCAGACCATATTTTTTTACCTTGACCTTGACCTTTGACCGATCAGCTCCAAAAGTTAATCATCTGGATATACGCTCCTAAGTAACGTTACCACCAAGTTTGATGAAAAACAGTGCAGGTGTTTTTGTATTTTGCGCACACACATGAAGACAGACAGGGGCACTTCTTCTTCATTCTCCACACAGCACGTAACCCACATATGGTAAACCTTGTAAGTGAAAAAATGTATCTACCTGTGACTTTAAAGGGTCAATACAGGTTGTTCCTCCTGCTGTGAAGTTACAGAAAACCTTCACAGCATCGTAAACACAGCCTTGGTTGGGGTCCATGTAAAAGTAACCTGAAAAAGAATCACATGAGTGTTTGTCCATTACTCAGGAATATGTATATTCCTCATTATAAACACCAATTGCCCGTGACTGATTTACAACATCATGAGCTTATTTAGACCCTCACCATCATTAAGATGTGGGTGTACGAGTCCCAGCTCATGGCAGGTGGTGGCAGGGTCATCCTTTGTTCCCAGGGGCCAACTGAAAGACTCCTCTGCCTCATCACCCTGAGGCAATCTCCTCTTCACCAACCTGGGCCTCTACAGAGGATTTCATCAGTACACCAACAAACATTTAATCAGTCAGCCAACAACCCATCATAAAACGGTTCCTTGCACATAAAGCACAGCTGGACAAAAAGTAACATGATGACATTGTGTAAATTAAGTGTCTATGAAAAGAGAGTTTGTACCAACTTTTTGTTGTCTTTCCTTTTGCCTGGATCTCGGCACATTTTTCAGTTTAGATCTTGTTTCGGGCCTCAGCTTATTTCTTTGACCTGGTCTTGTGTCAAGTTTTGATCGTCCTTTTGGTAAAGGTCTGCGTTTGCCTGGAGCACCTGGTTTTCCCTATGAAAGAAAAATGACTGACTTTAAGAGCAGCGTTCACTGCTGTCAAGCTTCAAATGCATGATAAAACTTTTCAGTATGTTGGCGTTAAGTTTGTTGATCAGGTAAAATATTATTTTTCATCAGTCCTTTTGAATTGTGTTTGCAAAATGTCTTACTGGAGGTCCAGGCTTTCCTTTCACTCCCTTTGGTCCTCTCCGGCCTTGGAAACCTTTCAATCCCTGTAAAGGTCCAAACACAGGTCAGTAGATTCAACTACAATTATACATAGACACAGTGCTATCTCAACAAACACAAATTTAAAAGTATTACAGTGATTTCAGGATGGCCTCTGAGTCTTTTGCCAAATCAAATATACATATATCTAAAAAGGATTGTTCTTTGACCTGTTAAAAACTACAGACCTGGAAAGTCCAAACATTTACAAAAACAGAAAGAGTTTTAAAGAGACTCTCACCTTCTTTCCATGTTTGCCCTGAAAAAAAGACATTTAAAAATTATTTGAGTTATGTATTTCGTTACTATTTTACAAAGCAGAGTATTATCCCAACTTACAGAAAGTCCAAGGGGGCCTTTTTGTCCAGGTGGGCCACGAGGACCAGTGTCCCCCTGAGTAAATCAGACAATTGATTAATTCCTTGCTACCAATTATAAAAAAAACAAAGAAAAGTAAAACAGAACTTACCTGTTTTCCTTTAAAACCTATTCGACCTTTCAATCCCTGCAAACCAGGATTCCCCTAAGATAACATTTATAGATTTTATCAACAAGAAATCATGCTTTTGCTGTAAGATTATGTTATATGACAATAATTTCATCCAACCTTTAGCCCCGGTGGCCCAATCGCTCCCACCACCCCTGTGTCACCTGGTAGACCCTGTACGTAAAAGAAGAACAACTTACAAACTGCTCCCCAGTCATATGATTATCTGACCATGCAATTATTAATTTCTGTTTGACATTTTTTTTGTTTAAGATGTCGCACACTTCCTCACCCCACAACGACTGGGGCACATTGTGAGGTGTAGACAAGTGCAACACTTTTACCTTTGTACCACGGCTTCCAGATTCACCCGCCTCTCCTCTCAGTCCTTGAATTCCCTGCATCAACACCAGTGATGATGCAGATTTTCAGGTTAACAAGTAAATTATGCCATGTTTATTTCTTAATTTTATATTGTGCAGAAAAACAAACTTGTGAACCTTTGGCCCAACTGGTCCAGGAGGTCCATGTGTTCCTTTTCGTCCAGTTTTACCCTAAGCGATGCAAGAAGACACTAGTAAGACATTGAATTATATAATATTGTCTGATAAGTAATCATTGTCTATATTTAAGGTGAACATTTAAATAAATTACATGATATGGTACCTTTAACCCTCCTGCTCCAGTGTTTCCCCTGATCCCAGGAGGCCCAGGTTTCCCCTAGAATATTAAATGTATGTATTACCCAAAAAATGCATCTGCAAACCAATCTATATCAGATATGTATGAGTGAGACACCATTTTTGATTTTTTTATATGTTGCACGGTTGCATGTAATCCATGTCACTATTGAGCTTACTGTCTTGCCAGACCAGCCGAGAGCTCCAGGTGCTCCTCTGAAACCAACATCACCCTTTTGGGTGAGCAAAGAGAGATTTATTTAAGTAAAAAATATTGAACAACAGAATAAAATTGCTGTGTGGTCAATTTTTCTTACCGGATCTCCCTCATTACCCTCAACCCCCAGTAACCCATCCAATCCACTCAGGCCCTGAAAGTTTAATCACAAAAAAAATAAAACAGTAATCATCCACACATTCCTCTATTTAACTTTCTAGTGTGCTAGAATACAATATATAATAATAATTTAATACATGAAATGAGGTATATACAAATGCAGTATATATAAATATGTAAATGTGTGAATTTTACAGCATCTGTCAAAAGGGATACTTGCGGGTTTTCCAGGTCTTCCAGCAGGTCCCGGTCTCCCTGGCCGTCCTTCTTCTCCCTACAAACAAGACTTCATTAGAACCTACTGTCCCAGGATTTGACTCTGGCAGGCCCATCGTACAATGCAGACTAAATCCTTTTCAAAGAAATCAATGACAGAGATCAGGATAGCTTACATTAAGTCCCTCAGATAATATGTAATGAAGGATGTTGTTCATGAAAAGACATGCTAATTAAAGTACACATATATTTATTTTTAAAATGGTTTTTATTTTTAATATTTTATTTTTAATATTTTTAATATATATTCTTTTTGAGAGAGGGAGAGTTTATTTCAATTACCAAAAATTATGAATCTGGATCAGGATAAATATAGAACTCACAATTTTCCCAGGGCCCCCCTTATTCCCTTTCCTTCCAGGATGGGCTCTTTTTCCCTTTATAAAGACAGTGATGGGAAACAAACATCAGAATTCAGCTGCTCATAAGCATCAACAACGAAAACCTGCAGTCAAACTAGAACATGCTGTGCCAGTCAGATGAAAACTCAATGTCTCCATTATGACGGCTTTATTTTAAGAAGAGAGGTACACTCTCTGCTTTAGATTTTTATCTGAGTCGAACGCCCGCTTCCTTTTACCTTTGGTCCCTGAAGTCCTTTACTTCCTGGAAGCCCAGGAGGACCAGCAGGTCCAGGTCGACCTTTACCACCTGGAGAGCCAGTGAATCCTGTTTTCCCCAGTTCCCCCTAAAAAATACAGTCATTCAGTCAGTCATACTTTAAATAATAGGTTAAATAAGTATAGGTAAAGTAAAGATTTTTGGAATTGATCAAATATTGCATCCTTCAGTATCACTGAAAGGTCTAATTACAAAAGCCAAGAATGGCAAACTTAAAAAAAGCTCTTACTGCTTTGCCTCGTGTTCCAGGTTCTCCTTTTGCACCCGCTTTGCCTCTTATGCCCTGGGAAGTACAGAGGGTTATATGAACACACTGTGTCACTGTGGTTATATTGTTTTACAGACCATTAAATCTGCTTGAACAGATTAATGTTCCACAAACGCTGCCACACATAATAAAATCCCACCGTGTCTCCTGTGATGCCTGCGAGACCGAGTTTGCCCCTCTCACCGTGACTGCCCTGAATTGCGCAACCACAAAGCACAGACATCATTACTCATCAATAAACCCCATGAGTGGACAGATCAAACTTACATCAGTGAGAGCATATTACTGCACCCAAATGAAAGAATCTATGGTAAATCACACCTTAAACCCAGGGATTCCAGTTTTGCCATCAATGCCTCTTTTGCCTGGCAGACCCTGAAAAAAACAAAACGCTGTCTGCTGATCTATTGATAACTCAGTCAGGCTATGAAGCCATGGGAAATAACTGAAACAAAAAAATACATTTTAAATCTCCTCATTGATGGTTCAGAATAAACTCTTTCATAACAGGCCATTTACAGTACACTGATTTGCCACAGCAATTTTAAGATATTTAGCATTAATACAGAGATAAATTATGGCCATGGTCAAAGTCACTCATGAAGTCAAGTTACATTTGTTATGTGTGGCACATATCACAGTCACAACCTTGTGACTGCTTAACATGAAAACTGACAATTTTTTGTTACGCTCAGCATATGCAAATTATTTTTTACAGACTCTCATGTACTTGACATTTAAGCCTTAAGAAACAATAACTGAAAAACAGATTTTGCTGCCGTGTAGCACTTGCAGAAAGTGTTAACATACATGAAGGTGTGGTTTGTATCTTGCAAGTTTCAACCCATCAAGTCAACACAACCGTTTTATACTAAACATTGAGAGTAGGGTTTTACTAGAATTGATATAAAACATTCAAATGCCTTGTTAAGTCAAACATACTGTTGTTGATGGTCCCATTTGTCCAGGGGGACCTATACTACCAGGGGCGCCCTGAAATGAGAAGAAACACACCTACAGTGTTTATTTCCAGATGTGTAACAGTCAAACATGATCACAAATATCTTATACACCACATTAACATTGCATGATGTTTAATAAGTTGACCACATACAGATATGTAACATCATTTAGAATTGAACATCAAAATATATCCAGCGGTGACACTAACAGTTTGTCCCTGGAGCCCCCTCTGGCCTTTGTCTGCTGCTGTCCCGGTGTTGCCCCCTGGTCCAAAACGTCCAGGCATGCCTGATGGACCTCTGGCGCCTGGTTCTCCCTGTGAGAGCATAATTAACCACAACAATAACTTGACATCAACCACCACTGTCCTTAACGACACTGTAAGTTATTAAGTGATGTCGTCTGTTTCTACCAGTTTTAAGCTTCTGTGACTGACCTTGAGCCCTGGAACCCCATGTTTTCCTCTGTCTCCTGCTGCACCCCTGTATCCCTACAAAACACGGTAGACCGAAAAGCAGACAGCATTGCCCTGAGTAAATAACCTTGTAAAATGAAACACAAAAGGTATTACAATTTTTATCAAAACAACTTCACTCACCTGTTTCCCTGGTGACCCCTTTGTTCCCTGTGGCCCTTGATTGCCTGTGTCGCCTTCAGCTCCCTTTGGCCGTCTCTGTCCAGGACGTCCAAGGTTCCCCTTATCACCCTGTAATACACATGTTTTCAATGTTTTTTAAATCATGCTACGTACACATATGTGTCTGTGTTTGACAGAAAGGCTCTTGAAGATAGTAAGGAATCAAGAATAATGACACTTTTATTGTCCGTTTAAAATAGAAGACCCTTTTTTTTTAGAAAAATTACAAATTGACTCACAGATATTCCTCTTTGTCCACTTGGGCCCTCAGGTCCCCTCAGTCCAACTGGACCCTAATTACAAAAGCAAAATTATAATGGGCGTCTTTTTTTTTTTTACCTGCAAAAGCACACACTGCATAGGCCTCTAATCTTTTGGTTTTAGAAAATGTGACATTTTAGTGTCGTTGCATTCAGTTAAATGAAAAAAGGTAAAACAACACAGTCTAATCAATCTACCTCCTCACCATCGAGACCAGCAACTCCCTCCTGCCCCAAAGCCCCTGTTGATCCCTGAAGATGCAACATGTACAGACAAACAGAAACGACTGAGTAATGAATCATTAAACTTTTTCAGAGACCACCCCAAGCCTAAGTTATGGGTGCATTTAAAGAGACAAGAGCTGTGTAGAAAAAAACTTAACCTTGTCTCCTTTGACACCAGCTGATCCCGTTGGTCCTTGGGTTCCATCTTTACCCTAAATATAGAGAGATTAAAGCAACAATTGCCCAAAAAAGACTTACTCCCTATATGAGCTTCTCTCAAAGGAGGGGAGTATTTAAATTTGTATTTCTAAACGATTATGTGTAAAGGCTGTGTGTTGATGTACATACATTTCTGTACATAAATATAGCCAAAATATGTTCAAAGCTGTCTTTGAATTAAAAATAAAATTCAGGTTCTACAGTTGTGTTTACTCTAAGGCAAACTTCTGAAGTACAGAAGACAAATCTATCAAAAATTGTCAATCATTATATTGATCAAATAAATGACATATAAAGTGTCCCCTCAGACATATATTTTTTTAAATTGATGATTGATGAATCCCCCACCAAAATCCTAATGATGTCTGGGTGATTCCAGTAATGCTCCTGCATGCTCCCTTTGTTCAAAGCAGATGAACAGCGCACAACATGAAAATTGACAGTACATTTTGTGTTGTAGATGATGAGCAATTGTTTTAGAAAAATACAAATCTCGATGACACTGTCACAAGCTTGAAGTACCAGTGTAATCTATGATGTAATTCATCCTTACTATGACCAGGCCTTGATTTCAAAACCAAAGAGGTCTGTTGTTAGCCTATAGACTCAAAACAGCTGTTGCAAGAAAATATTTTTTTTATGACTGATATTTTGGCTTGTTGAACAAAAGTGTTACTTAGAGCAGCCAACCCTGACCAGTGGTAGAGCACGCTGACTCATGACCTACTGTGACAGATAACGGTAATGTAGCCATTATTGATGGTCCAAGCACCTTATAAACCCCAGGGTGTTCAGTCTGGACGTAGGCAGCATAGTTGGAGTTAACCATAGCAAATTAGCGCATAATCATTTTTGGTCAGTTTTATCTTTGATTTTGGTTTGCTTTCAATCTTTAATGAAAAAAAAAATAAGATCAAACATTTAGAAAACTAAAGTTCAATCTTAAAAAGAAAAGCATTAAAAAAAACCTTACTGGGTAACCTGTAACTCCACGAGGGCCAACTGGACCTTGTGGCCCTCGGTCACCTGGAATGCCCCGGGGCCCAATCCCACCCCATGGTCCAATGTTACCCTGAATACCCTGGAAAAGATGTTAAAAGCATTGAAATAACAAAGGTGCTCTATGTAAGAGTTTTGCAATGCTACACAGGCAATGTTAGCATTTACAGCTGCTTACTTAGCAAGAGCGATATAAATTATATAAATAGAAGCAAAACAAGGGTTAACAAAAAAGGTTGCTAATCCAGTTGCCATATGTAAGCAAATACTTACAAATGGCCCCTTTAACAATTGTGTGGTTGTGAAGAATAACAACAAAACTGAGCACAATTGTAGAAAACACCATTACACAAAAGCCAAAAATATAGCACAAACCAAGCACATAGCCTAACTGGAACAATAAACAGTGACACAAAGCTGAGTATCATCTGCATAGAAGTGTGATGATGTTTAGCTAAAATTACAAAAGGGCTCTGAGAAGTAGTCAGTCAATGGTCAACTCATTACATTATGTGGTATGTACAGTATTTTTCAAATCATGCACTTAGACTAACAATAAATGGACTAAGTGCAAAATACTGACTAGGGTCCCAAAATACAGAGGCATGACATAATGCTTCTTAAAATGGTTATTGCTAATGAAGACATTTTGACATCTATCTCTCCATGAAACATTATAAACATAAGACTACAACCCCCATTAGTTTGGACTATATGCTAAAATAAGATGAAAAAAAGAAGCACATCTACTGTGTCTTCCACTAAGAGACTTAAAATTGTGCGAGAAAGACTCTTGCACCATGCCCATACAAAATGTATTAAAAGACTTGTAAGTCATTGTTGTACAATATGTCAATTATGTCCAAAAGACAACTTAATGGGTGATGACTGGGTGGGTGAAGTGCTTGAAAGGAATGAATCATTGAAATTCTTACAGCCGGTCCTCTGTATCCCTGTGGTCCAGACATGCCCCTCTCTCCCTGAAGGACAGCAAGATACAACTATTAGTAAAAAGCTCCCTATACACCAGATACACTTAATAGAGCGTGTATTGATTACAGTTGTACTGATATTGTTGTGGCAGTGAAGTTGATAACAGAAATAACTACTACTACTACTACTGCTAATATTAATAATACAGAAAATAACGTACTGGGGTGCCTTGTTTTCCCTTTGGTCCTTCCTCGCCATTCTTACCCTTCACAACAAGGTCAACCACATTGAGTTAAAACATAAAATATAGATCATGTTAACATAATAACCAGTATGGTGCAAGTGATGCAGCATGAAATTCTGACTGATTCATTTATAAACACTGACTAAATATGAGACTTTTAATTGTTCCTACCTTTAGTCCTTCACCCCCTGGAAGTCCACTGGGACCTTCTTTCCCTTTAATACCCTAAGGGAAAAAACAGCATCATTATGACTAGAATTTGAATATCACAAACACTGTACAAAACATTGTACTGTCATGACAAATATGCAATTTTTCAGAATAGCTTGCTTTCTAAGAAGCCACGTGATGATAGTGTGCAACTTACTCTCTCTCCTGGTTTTCCTAGTGTCCCCTTCCTTCCTCTACTGCCAGCTTCCCCCTTTTGAATGACACATACTGTTATTAACATATTTAATTCAAAGCACATCCTGATCCTCCTCAGTGCAACTCCTCCTTCTTGGTTTGAATGTGGTCAGCTTTGGTCCAAGTCAGATAAGAGTTGGAAAAAAAATTCAAATATCTATAAGGTAAATAACTCACACTCTTCCCTACATGTCCTTGGAGGCCAGGTGCTCCTGTCTTCCCAGGTAATCCCTGTGGCAGACATTTACCAGAGCATCAGATCATAATAGTGTGGAAATTCACTTGTTCACTGATTCTAGAGTTAAAAACTCACTTTGGGTCCTAAGGTTCCAGTGTCCCCATTCATTCCATTTTCACCAATGGGGCCCTTGTGGAAAGATTTTATTACTATCAATATTATCACATATCTGTCTAGGAGGCCCTAGCAGCGGAGAATACATTTGCATAAATGTAGATTTAGGAACTCTATGAGATGATGGGTGTTTGGAAAAAAATAGAAACATCAGTGTGAACATATTGTTTGTGCTTGGCCTTACCAGGGCTCCAAGAGCTCCATCCTGTCCCCTGTTTCCCGAATGACCTTGAAAACCCTAAGATGGGAAACAGATAATATGATAAAGATATTTTGGCAGTGTTTTTCCAGTGGGAGCGGATGAAATTCATGATTGAGTACATTTTCAAAATTAGAAGTAAGAAGTACCATTAGATTCATCGGATAATAAGGTCTCTTCAGAGAATCGCTCTTAAGATAGTGATGCAATCAGACCAAACAGGAGGCACATTTTTCTTTCCCATGCAGAAAGTCAATGCAACAATGAAAAATAGAATACAATACAATAGATGCAAAAGTCGCGTCATTCACTTCACCCAGAGAACAGGGCAAATGATGAAATGATCATGTGGCCAAACACGACGCAAATGTTTGCGTCAGTTTGGCCTGAACGCACCATTAGTTAGTGCTAAGGAGTCAATATCTCAGAATTTTCTCTGGTGTGTGTTGTATGAAAGTTTAAGTGTAATCACCTTCGGGCCTTTCGGTCCATTCTCCCCTGAGACTCCAGACATTCCCTACACAAACAGTTTATGCAAATGAAATTTTAGAATGTTATTAGTTTTTCTGCTTGTCATGAATGGACATGTAAATTTGTTTGAGTCAAGAATGTACAAACAAGTTTAAACACAGTATATCCAAAGTCCACATTAAACTGTTGGAAAAATCCCTTAAATCATTAATGTTACAAATAAAAAAATGTATTGAATATATTTTGGACTAAACACAGCAGTCAAAAGGACAGAAGAAGAATTGTAATCACATAGGAACCTTAATACCAGGTTCTCCTTCATGTCCTCTCACTCCCGATTTTCCCATCTCTCCCTGCAAATAAAAGACAACAACATTATTAGCACAGCTTTAGCGCAATGATCAGCATCTAGAATAAACATATACACCACACATTTATACTCACAATGGGGCCGGGCAATCCCGAAAATCCTGCTCGACCTTCTCGACCCTTCAATAGGACAAAAAAATAAAAAATCATGAGTGAAAAGGATTTAATATTTGCTGAAAATAACTCCAAACCTTAAATAAATCCGCTGCCAACTGAAAAAAGACAAACTAATAGTTGATAGTTAATAGTAACAGCAGTATTTTACATACTGGATCTTTCTTATATTTTCAGTTACAGTCTACACATACTATTGACATACAGTTGTACACACCTTGTCACCTCGAGGCCCAGGAGCTCCTTGAATACCAGTTGGCCCCCGATCTCCCTATAAAAACATATATACATAATTACATAAAATACACATTTCAATAGAAAAAACCCCACTCTAGACATGATTCCAATTATTTTCTCATTCCCACCTTTGGACCATCTTTTCCCTGCTTTCCTTGCTCCCCCATGATACCATCAAAGCCCTGCAATTTTAGAGGCACGTATGAAACAAAACCTGAATATTATAGTCACTTTACTACAGCATCTTCATTAACCATTATCATTGTTCATTGAGTTCATTTCACTCACGCTGGAACCAGGAGGTCCTGTTGGCCCTGTTGGTCCTCCAAGTCCCTCAAACCCCAATGGGCCCCGACGCCCCTTAAATCCCTGTTTACCTGGAGGCCCTGAAGGCCCCTGTACACAAACATAACAAGACTATAGTCAGTGTTCTGGTCAAAGAACGGATTAACAATCAACTGAACAGATAGACAAGACTCACCAGGTCTCCCTTGAACCCAGATTTACCCTTGTCGCCTCGCATGGCTTTAGGCCCCTGGTGGAGAAATGTGGACAGAAACAGAAAACAGCTGCACATTTAGCTCTGTAGTGAGTAACCAGAAAGGGCTGTAACAGTGAAACAGTAACTGTAACAGTATAATGACATGACATGGTCAGATAGAAAAATAGATAGAAAAATATTGCCATAGATTATATTTTATAGATTCTAAATATTTGAGCTTGAATTAATATTGAAATTGCTTTAAGTAATCTTACAGGATCACCTGAGGGCCCAGGCTTTCCTGGATTCCCGTTGGCTCCCTACAAAGAGGAAGACAAATTTGAACTCAAACTCATGAGTTCATATCTTCTCTGGTAATAACTGTTGCCTCTGTAGAGGTTTTGGCCTCATAGTCTTACATAAAGTCCAGTTGGTCCAGGTTCTCCAATGTCGCCTTCATCTCCTGAATCGCCCTGGTAAAACACACAGAAGGCCGATGATAGAGCAAACCCAAAATTATAACTGCGATCAAATGCTACATTACAATTTATATTCCCATTTTTTTTTGGAGTGTACTCACAGGTTCCCCTTTAAGACCCTGTGGTCCATCTGGTCCTGGCTTTCCCTGAAAGAAAAAAAAAATTGAGGTCAGTTATTTGAATTCCAAATGTCATCATGTGATATATCTGCGAAGATTGGCTGCTGTGTTTATGTACTGTATGATGAATGTTTATATATTATTTTTGACCTACTTTTTCAAAATTATATAAATAAAAGTAATGTACACAATAGATTGGTCACAATTTAAGAACAAAATAGCTGCCTTTTCTCAAAAGGAGGAGACCTTTTTTTTTAATGCACAACATTGTCATCATTTGTCTCATGTTAAAGATCAAACTGAAAGTCAAACCCATAGCTACTGTAAATGTTTGTCAAATTACAACAGCACAGTGATTCTGTTTCTGAATTTGACCAAATGGTCTTGTCATACCTGAGGACCACGGACACCTGGAAATCCAACTGTGCCATCAGGACCTGGCTCTCCCTGAAGAGATGCACAGACATACAGGTAAGACATTTATTGAGGTGGGAAAATGTAGTATGCTTATCATTATCATTAATACATCTGCAAGTGCACCTGCGGACCAGCTGCTCCTCTGAAACCCAGTTCACCCTGATGACCCTGATGACAATAAATTTAGGTTTAACAAATATCGTTTTATGATTCACTTTACAACTTAATCGACTAGTTGTTTACTTACTGGGGATCCATTTACTCCAAAGACACCTTTTAGTCCTCCGGAGCCAATTTTGCCCTGAGTAGAAGACAAATGAATTGATGCTCTCCTTACATAAATAGTAGCTGATTGTTTCACCCTAAATAATTATTTGATCAAATACAATGTCTATGTGGTAGTATATTATGTTACATAACTTACAGGTGGGCCTGGTGGTCCACTGAAGCCTTGAGCTCCGATCCCTCCCTGATAACAATACAAAGCAACAACAGCTGTGATCATGATGAAATATATTTACAGAGTTATTGTTATTTTGATTCAGTCGCTCTGGATAACTGTCACCCAGTGAGCTGCATGGCACTGACTAGAGTTCCTGATGGTCCTGGAAATCCAGGAGGACCCCTGGCTCCGGGTATTCCCTGTTAACACAGGACCAATCAGATGTTGCATTGTACACTGCTTCAAAAAACATCAATATAAGCCCAAAATAATAGTTTTTAGCTAAGCAGGAAACATTCTCATATATTTGGAATCTGACTTTATGATGATAATGTGAGGACCACCAAAAGGGCCATCAGTAAATAGTAAAAACATCTGTACTTACTATGTAGCCAGGAATCCCAACAAGGCCTCTTGCTCCTTTATTTCCCTGTGAGACAAAGACAATAAAATCAAATATTTCAGCACTCTTTTCCTTAAAAAAGACTGGATGTGTATTGTATCCTGAATCTGACCATGTCTCCTTTTTGTCCACTGTCTCCTTGTGGCCCAGCTTCTCCTTGATAACCCTAAATGGAGACAAAAAAAAGGTATTTGATCAGCACATATGAAAAATATGAGGTAGCTACAAAAATAAAAGGCTAAATGAAAACAAAAAATGAAAAAATTTAGACAGGCACAGATACAGGTAAAAACATATACTTGGGCCTCCATAATTTAAGTCCCCATAACATTAGAAGTCCAGGCCACTCTTACCCACTCACCCAGCTCCCCTTTACTGCCCTCCTCTCCTCTGTAGCCTTTGGGACCCTATAGGGACAAGCACATAGTGGATTTATCAAGCTGCAACATAACTGCACCTAAAAGTGTCAATTGCAAATAACAGACAAAAGATAAGAATAAGCACATCTTTTACATGTCTCTTAGTAGATTTACCTGTTCTCCAGGTAAGCCCGGAGGGCCTGGGTCAGCATCCTCTCCTGGGGTCCCATCTCTTCCAGGCCGGCCTTGGGGACCTGGCAGACCCTGTGGTCCAGGACTGCCCTGGAGTATAACACAACATGTCGTCTTGAACTCACATCGCAGAGAAACAGATAATAACTTGACAAGACATTTTTCGTTCTTTTTATTACATATCTGTGATATTGAATTGCATAGTTAAGTGAACTGTATTTTACTGTATTCTGTTCAATTAAATTGTATTTATTGCATTATTAGTGTGCAACCTGACATACATGTTAATAGTGCAGTATCATAGACACAGATACCTCGCTTTGCATTCCCACTGTAAACCTCAAAGTTGATAAGCACTCTGCAGCTATGCCCCACAATTTGCATAACTATAATAATCAACTACCTAGCAACACATTAGACACCACTTTTTTAACATCTGTGCAACTATCTGGGATATCATCAGCCTTGTTAGCAGTACATGTGCATATTGTTGTACATAAAACAGGCAATTATATGCATGATCAGTCCAAGTCAGAGGAAGAGAAGAGGCTGTTATATCATCTACAATGCATGAAGTTTGCAAACAAAACCTCATTGTAGACAAAAAGCAAATAAAGTCAAGATAATTACAATTTCCCCTTGAACTCCCTTTGGTCCTTGCTTCCCAGTAATTCCAGGGGGCCCCTAGAATACAAAATCAGTCACAATCAATATACATTCAATATTGTCATGGTGTGATGAAGTTTCGCCCTAGATCGCTTCTGTGAACTTTGTATTTTCAAGTAATCCACTTTTGTCTCCTTACAATTGTTCCGTCATCGCCAGGAGGTCCAGGAGGCCCCAGAGGCCCCTTAAGTTTCTGAAGAAAAATTGGAAAAAACTAAACAAAACATAACACAATGTCTTCATGATTTACAGTCAGGCGTTTGGTCCTAATATTTCTACACTGAGTGTAAATGATATGTAAGAAATAATGCATGACAACAACTATGCTATTGCAGTTCGTTGACAACAACAGTTGTGCAAGATTTTGAATAACTCGATTTCAACTGACTTGATGATGAACAACATGAACAACAAAACTCTGCTCGTTGATTGACAGGTCACCAAAGATATGATTACTTTTTGTTCTTTAAAACAAACACCTACTGGCCAGGAAGACACCAACTTTTTGTAGAACTTCTTCTTCTGCAGAGAAACAACAGAAAAATGTGCAGTGATACTTAAAAAGACTTTCAGTGACAAACAATAACACATTTTGAGAACAATAACCCCAAGCACAAGAAATGTACTCATATGCTAGAAACTACTGTAACTATATGGAAACATATTCATTTAAAATGGTGAATTTGCAAGATTAATGTTACAACACCTTTATTTGGTTTGTATGTATATACGATAGAAGCAATGGCCGTCAAACATTTATAACAATGTAGTTGATGTTCACTAATTTGTAACACAATTTCATGTATTGCAAATACACTCTCGGCATAAATTCAAGCAAGTGTGCAGCACAGAGGAAGTCTGGATATTGGCATAGTAGAGCCACAGCAGTTCACCTTGAAAGCCTCCCATTCTTCTTCAGAGGTTTTAAACACAACAATGGCGGGCATTCCAGGAGGACCAATAGGGCCTCTGTATCCTGTCCGCCCGGTCCTGCCCATAACGCCTGGATATCCCTGAGAGGACAGGAAATAATATCACATGTGTGATGTTTGCAAGAAAATACAAATGAAGGTTGCCCACAAACAACGTGAAAGATCATGTAGAGATTACTCCTGGTTTAGATGTACAGCTGAAGTTTTAACTGTGATATGTTTTGAGTTCCCACTGATCCCTTAACTGACCCTGTTCTCGAATGCAGCCTCTTGTGGCAAACCTGTGAGCAAACAATTGCCTAAAAATCAACTGCAAACTTGCCACCATGGCAAGCAGACACCAAACATAAGCGAATCCTATTGGAGTCATTGTATATTTCTTATTTGGCCACCTGACAAATGTCATTTTGGTTTACTTCTAATATGTTCTTTGGCAGCTACTGCCTTTTCCCACTCAGGTCTGATCTATGGGTCTGACTGCTGCCCATAGATTTATATAGGAGGTTGGTGAGAGCCTTGACATTGACAGATGTCCGTTAGCCTAAACAACAAGCTAAAAGAGGCGGATACAAGCTGCATATAGGCGGAAGAAATTGTTGGAGTTGGAGTTGAACACATACTTTGTCTCCTGGTGGTCCTGGTGGTCCTGGTGGCCCAGATGGACCCTGAATGAGTGAGGTCATGAGGTATTGATAAAAGCACGGTAGGACAAATTAAATCAATCAAAATGTATCAATGTTAACAGCCTTCATAATCCCGTAGACAGAGGATTATTACGTCTGAATTCTGGTGAATCAAACAATATAAAAACACTGTGCGTGAAGCTCAGTGTTACAGTACCGCTGTTTAGCCAGAGGAGGGAGACGATGGATTTCAGTGAAGAGTTCAACCCCTCCCTTTTACCACATGGTTCACACACACACACACACACACACACACACACACACACACACACACACACGAACACGCGCTGCTGTGACGTTAAGTTTCCACCTCAGTCATCAAAGCGTGCAGCCCCATTCAAACTCAATTTCATACATAAGGTCATGACAGAAAAATGAGATGATCATATTATAAATTGTGATTAAAATTTGTGTGAACTGTGTGTTTTGTTTGTCACCTAACATCATCAACACAGTCTTAAATTCCACAGTGTAACCTGATATTTATAGTATAAACCTGTGATGACACGACAATTACTGAAAATGTTACTTCATAACTTTTAAGTCATCAGTTTTATTATTGATGAAAAAAATGTACATACTGCTACGTGTAAACAATGTCTTACCCCTTGTCCGCTGACTCCGGGTCTTAGTCCTGCCCCTTTATGTCCGGCTGAGTATGTAGGCTGCTGATTGGCCGCTTCAACAGTCTGCTGTGTCGAGTCAGTCTCTGATTGTTCTATGGAGTCTTTGTTGCTGAGCTGGGATATCCCATCCAGTGAAGACTGATTATGCTTCTCAAAGTCGCCAGCGTCATGGTCATAATTTTCTTTTTCCATCTCGGCATCTCTTTCCCCTTCCTCCTCCACCACTAAATCGATCTCATCTCCATCAGTGTCTCCTCCACTCCCCTCATCTCCACCTGGAAGCCGCTGTTGTGGGGATGTGGTTTCTCTTTTGGGTGAAACACCGTCCAACCTGTCTTTGATTTCAGTTTTTTCTTCACTCTCTCTGGTTGAGACATTGCCCATCTCAACCATGATGTCTCTGCTATTGAGTGCTTCTCTGCTTTGCTGCGTGGGAGTTGAAACAGTCTGGTTTGGGGCTGGATCTTTCTGAGCCGCAGCAGAGTCGTCTGTTACTGCTCCCTCCAAGGAAAACTCTGTCGCTCTCAAGACTTTAAAGGAAACTGGAGGTGTGATCATTGCTGGTGATGTCTCGTGTTTTGCCTCCCTTGTTCCTCCGTCAGATGAAGGGTCCACCCTGGAAGTGACCAACCCTGATTTTGTGGTGGAGCCTAAGATGAGAGTAGATGTGGAGGCATGTGGCCCACTAGGGAAAGTTTTCTCTGTACTTCTTGTTTCTGCCTCTCCCCTTGTGGATGCTGACGTGACACCTGGAGCTGTGGGGATCTCAGGTTGAATGTTCGGGATGGAAATGGCCGTCTCAACTCGCTCCTTGACAGATGTGTCATCACTTGTGGAGCCCTCCTCTTTGGCTGCATCAGGGGACTGATGAACTGGTTCTGGGTGCGGAGCAGTTTTAAGCGTGTGTACAAAAGCCGTCCCGACTATGAAACTCTCCTCTGTTTTCTGTGGCTCCTTCATTGTCCATGGATCTCTCACTATTTCCTCACTCACAGTCTTTGGTTTGTCTTTTGTTCTGTTGGCTAAGCCTGTAGCCTGAGTTTCCACGCCAGTCCGGGTATTCTCTACAGCTGTGGTGTCCACATCCTGTGTGTATGGAACAGTACGTGACCGTGGAGGGTCGGCACTGCTCACTGGATTCAGTCTCGGTGTCAGATCAGTGAGTCTGGCATTCAGAGTTGTGTCTTGAGGGGAATCGTCTGGTCTGGATGATGCTCTGAAGCCAGGAGGAGTAGTTGCCTCATCTATTGCTCCAACCGTCTGGGAAAGGTTTAAATAAAGGGAAACATCACGCTGTATCCTCAACATGTTCTGTGAATTCCTTGTTATGTCTCCATTTTATAATCTTAGTTTGGAGAGAGTAACAGATCGAAGAGCAAGAGATGCTTACAAGTTTTATCAGCTAACTCTATACTTTTCTTATTGCCACTCTCTTTAGTCATATTATAGAATATCTCTAAATTTAAGAGTGGATTCATCCATTCTTGGACATGTAGTGAATTAATTACTGACCAAAGGACACATTTCAAATAAACTACATGAAGAAAAAACTAAACAATACCTCCAAACTCTACGGTAGAAATTACATTTCAATATTCTGCTCTATTTGGTGATGTGAAAAGAGTATGTTCAGAAATGCAAACACTCATAGAAAATTGCTCCTGGTGGAATTACACACACACAATAAATAACATTAATAAGAATTTCTATGATGACTAAACAGACACGAATGGTGCTAACACATGTGCTGTGACCAGTTCTGTGGACAATTATTATGAAGTATACTTTCACATTAATGTGTAAAACAACAACTATACTACTACTACAACTACTACTACTACTACTAATAATAATAATAGTAACCACATACTATCTCTGAAGAATGTTTCAACTGATACATGATTCGTCTCTATTATTGTATGCTATGTTTGATGGAACATGTTTGGTTGTAAAGTTTATAACATCAGGAAAAAAGACAAACCAAAGAGATGTTTTCAGTACATACATTTTGTGAGTGAAACCCTGCAGTCTATCCCTGAGAGAGTTTTTTCTCTCTCTGACAGTCGTGTGTTCATCGTACCTGTGTGTCTGTCAGAGCTGAGCATGTGTTGTTGTAATGTTGACAGTGCTGCTCGGCAGCTGTAGAATCTCCCAAGACAAAGATCATCTTCTGGATGGCGCCCTGATGAACCACAAACGCACAAATACAGGACTGTAGTTACAGGGAGTTTCATGTTTATGACAACCGTCTGTGTGTGATGCTGTCTGCTACACGGTCTTCTCTGTTGTGTGACCACTAGGGGCCACTAAAGTCAAAACTATTTGGATCTGACAGACATTTTAAAAGATGCAGAACATTTCTACAATTGTAAAATAAAATTTTAAAACTGAACAATTGTGATACATGCATTTATTAAATGTCACAAAAAAAGAGCTTGGAGTATTATTAACAAAATCTGTTTTTGTTTCTGCAGAGAATCACATAGCACTGACAATTTTTCCAACCCTTTTTATTCAGAGAAAGTAGAAGGAAAAAAAAACCTTGAGAAACTAACAGTAGGAAATCCTGTTGTTTTCATACCTTCATCTCTTTTTAAATTTTACTTACCGATGTATGAGAGGATTGCCCTTGTAAGACCAACTAACTAAAAGAGCAAATAACGAAATAATTCACTGCATAGCTTTGCTAGTATAAACTGTGCAAAATCTGACTGTAACTACAATGGGCCAGGATGAACCCAAGAGTTTCTGTCGTTAAATATTCCTTCCTGCAGTGCCACCATTTTGATCTAATCCTGAACACAACAGAGACAAAAAGGTGACATTTGCTCAACATCATTTTATGAGGTTTAACGGGAAATCCTTCCCTCGACTCTCTCATCCTCTAAAATATAACCCACAAACTCAATGCAGAAATATTTGTGCTACCAGTGATGCACCATGTTAAAAAACAAAACCAAACAAAACCCCCACACAAAGACAATAATAAAAAGCCAACAGTATTGCCTACATTTTCAGAAAACCACTTAAAACCCCATTAATACTGAAGGAGTAAAGATGGTTGAACGTAATAGAATCTGGATTGAATTTTGACTTTTTTCTCTAGGGCATACATTCTGAGGAGTAAGAAAGTAGAACTCAAAATTTCAAAAAGATAATACTTCTATATTGTCATAAATTCCTCTTTAGTAATATTTTAAAATTGAAATAAAATCGGAAACTCTTTCAGCAGTCAGCAGAAAAAAGTTTCCCCCCTTCTAATTTACAACAGTTCAAAGTTCTTCTATCTGTAAAAAAATTATAATATTTTAACATGAATCCGCCAACAACACTTTGACAGAGAGAAATGCCAGAAACAGACTTACGCAGCTCAGCAGCAGCAGTGCCACAACAGCCCCCTGCATGGCTTCTGATAGAGACAAACCTCTGCACTGCTCTGACTGTCCCGTCAGTGTCTGTAAGTCAAAGTTCCAGTCTGCCTCACACACTCCTCCAGGGGCTGCACTCGAAAATCACACACACCCTCTTCCCCGAAGGACTGAGCCCAGAGCTGGTCGACCACAGGTTTCTAGCCAGAGGGACAATGAACGCAACAGACCAAGCCAGACTCACAAGTTCTCATACACAAAACACACACGACAACATGTGAACACAACCACCACATTTATACCGTATACAAATCCTCTGAAAGTATATCACGCCCCAGAATGTGAACGAAAAGCAGCGGTCGCTGATGTGGCCTGAGATGAGCAATGGCAATTTGCTGACCGCTCAGTTTTTAGCAATCCTTTCATCCCCATTTAATCAACACAAAATCACTAAATTAGTGGATTTGTTACCTCAAGTGTTTTACGTAAGACCCGTTTAAATGGTTCACATTTGCTCAAACACATACTTGTTCTCAAATTCCAGCTTTCTCCAAAAGATTCTTCATTCATGCTCAGAACTATTGTTCATAAGATCCTTAGATACCAAATAGTTAAAGAAGCTAATCTACTCCTGCAGGTGTCATGCTTAATGATAAATGTATCAAATGATGTCATTAAATGTGGTTAATTCTCAACCAAATGAATCCTTTCTGCTTGATTTGCCATTGAACTTCACATTGAGCCCCCCACCTCCACCTCTGTTGTCCGGGGTCAGGAGGGGAGGACTGTGGCCCGGGTGAGGAATGTGACACGAGGATCAGAAGAGCGAGGGAGGGGCTGTCCGCCTGAGGACGGTTGTGTCGGGTGAGAGGTTGGCGCTTACGGTAAACGGTGTGTGGTGAGGACATGAGGCACCTCCCAACAGAGTCAGGCCCAAAGTGTTGATCTGCGGTCCCAAGCCATGAGGCCAGGGGGCGCTCTCCTGTGGACAGCAGTCCAGGTACAACCTCAGTCTGGACGGAGAGATGGCCAGGGACAGGCTGTGCCACAATCCGTCCCACAGTGGAGCAGCAGGAAACCTGTCAGACAGACGTATACTCATATAACAAAAAATGACCAATGATGTGGTATTACAGATATTGCATATGTTTGAGTTCTATCTTTGCCCCGAGCTCATAGGCCGTATTTAAAAGCCAATGTGACTCATCATAATTTCTCCTGATCACTTGTTGAGTTGATAATTTTACGCTTATACCGACAAATAAAACAATGCTCCATTAAAGCCCCTGAAAGCTTAGTTTCAGCTGTTCAGAATTACTGATAACCTTGAATAACATTGAATAAATAAGCAACAACCAAAGTAAATTATAAAAAACAAAAAGAAAACATCATTATGTATTAGTTATTAAGGGTTTAGCTCATCTGCTTGATTGGGAGTAGGAATCATGTTATTTGGATTTCATTTATAATGACAGGGCAGAATGAATAAACAGTCAAACAACTATCATCCAGTTTTGTAATTTGAGTAAAAGATAACTATCATCCCTGTGTGTGTGTGTGTGTGTGTGTTTCCTCACTCATAGTGTTGTTCCGAAACACTGACGACAGTGAAGAGTCGTGGCCCCAGCCTCAGCTGGAAAAGCTCCTCCCCCTCCGGCCCTAGAATAACCAGAAGCGCTCTCTGCTCTGGCCAGCGCCGACCCAGACGCAGACGCATCAGCACACTCAGTTCATCTGGAAACCTGTCGTGTAAACGTTAGCGCGTTCACAAATGAATGTACACATGCACTCATTCATGTGTTTACAGGACACACACCAGTCATTTTTACTGGATCAGTCACTGGACATGGACAGCTGTGAGACGCGTATGTCTGGGACAGTGTAGGTTCAACTCCTGCGGTTGTGGTGTCACAGAGACATTGTCCTCACGGAGAGACGCTTCACAAGTTAATGTAAACTCTGTCACAAAGCTGCCAGATTCAGGCGGCATTAGCTGCTCAGTGCGTTAACGTTCAAGGTCAAGTTTAACACCAAAGCCTTGAACTTCATCCTTTCAACCTACACATCACGGAAATATAATCCACCCTAGATAAACAAGCTCACTGCAGTCATGTGTGACTGAGGTAGGACAACCTTACACTAAAGTGCTCAGTTTTTTTTCTCGTGAGACAGCAGTCAGTACTTGGTTTGCTGTGTTTTCTTACAATGTATCTAAATGTAATAAAAAAATGTATTTATCAAGCACAAAATTCAGATTTAAAAGTGCTTCACAGGGCAGCAATTCAAACAAATAAAATCTTCTTGGTTTGTTGCTTCTGTCCCTTGTTAATACTTACCCATGTCCAAATACTGTGGCAGTCGGTAGGACAAGTGTGGAATATTGTCCTATCAGATATGCTGGGCATCCTCGTCCATCTTCTGTGGATGAAACATTGTAATGAGTGGCTGACTGCATGTCCAAAAGCTGCAACAGATCCACTTCTGCAAACACAGGAGAGAGAGATTATAGATCATTAATGTAGTATCGGTAAGTTAAAGTAAATGTCTTACTTAATCGATACTGCCACAATTAAACACTGCATTTCATTAAGGAACCAGCAAAGCGTTTGATCTGATATGTTGACTAATAAACAGACATGTGATTCAGTGGATCTACAACTTCTCATAGTGAATATCTGAGTTGTATAAAAACATCTGCATCAGATAATGTTCAGGGATCTCTCCAACATTTGCTTCCACACATGAAGCCATCAGAAATGTACCTAACTCTCGGGCAGCTCACCTTTCACTCCTGCTGAACGCATGTTTCCTCCGGTGCTCCCATGATCCTTTGCTTCAGGATGGAGGGAACACTGCTGTGCCGTGCCCACTCCCAGGGTCAGTCTGTTCGGAATCACCAAACACAAACAGACTTGAACCCAGATTGCCGAGAGTAAAGATGAGCTCTGCATCATGTCTTCAGTCGACGCCACAGAAGAAATGATGCTGGGAGAACATCTCCACTGCTGTTACACTTCAATCGGAGGGCCGGGCCTAACTGGCATCTCTGTATTCACACACTCGGCTCACGTTCTGATCTCTCAACAACAAACTAGATATCTCACCTCGGTCTCTGCTCAGCTTCTAGTCCAATGATACATTCACACATGGCTATTTTGGGAAAATGTGAACATATACACACAGAACCATATCCAGTAAAACATTTCCCTGATCATTGGCACATTTGTTTGCTAGGCTCTCGACTTGAACAGCTTGTTCGATGTATATTTTTGTATTTATGGGGCCATTTTAAACTCAATTGAGACCAGTAAGTCGAGAGGTATGAAAAGAGAGGGAGTGGTGATGCAGATGTTTCACGTTGTGGCTCCCGGGCCTGATTGCTCCATTCCTGCATTATTTTTATGTTAACTAGTTTGGAAGAAATGTCTGCACACAGCACAAATGCACATCCATCAAATATGTATAGGTTTCCGTCAAGCTTATGGATCCATCCATCCATCGTCTACCGCTTTATCGATCTAAGGGTCGAGGGGGGCATATCCCGGCCACATACAGAGACGAACAACCATTCACTCTCAATGTCTCCAATGAACCTAACCCCAATCTACATATGTTTGGACTGTGGGAGAAACCTGGAGAACCCGGAGAGAACCCACGCATACACGGGGAGAACACAGAAAGGCATTGTCACCGATTTGAACCGGGATTCAAACCCAGAACCTTCTTGCTGTGAGGCGACAGCGCTAACCACTAAACCACGGTGCAGCCCAAGTTATGTATGTTATGAAACAGAGTTTCTAAATAAAGTATTCAAATGTCACCATCAAATCACCCAGTAGAGAAAAGACAGGTGATCTCTCTTTAATGGTCCTTTGAACAGATATGTAAAAACATTCTTTTGTTAAATGTTATAAACAGGCATTGTGATTGAAATAAAAAATATAAACAGTGCAATAAATTAAACATTGATTTATTTTTGTACAGTTTATACTACATATTTACCAGAAAGCATCTCTATCTAGGAAATCCAGGCTTGATAGGGAACTCTTTGGGCGAGCGTCCCCAGGCACAGATTAGGCTGCTCTGTACAGACGGACGTTGAGTTCAAGTCCGAGGCCGCACTGTACATGTCAAGCGCCGTACTGTAAAGTACAGGCTGAAGCCTTAACCCTATAACCTGTGTACTGTATAAATCCACCCTTGTTGTCAACACACTTCAAAGGTGGTTTCTATAACACATCTTTTCAGTCCAGGACTTTCTGTTCAGGGCTTCAGCAGGTGGGTGTGATCTCCTCTGGCCTGCCCAGATGTGTCCTGTGTTCACATTTCAGAAAACATGTCAAACTCAACACATTATAACAACTCAATAGCACATGATATAAATATACATCTTATTCAGGGGCAACAGCTAGTATCTGGAAGTGTTTGAAGGTACTGACAGTGAATGCTGGGGAATGAGGAAGCAGAATCTTTTCTCTGACTGATGTTTCAGAATTTCTTAATTGGCTAAATGAATCTCACCAAACATAATGGATACGCTAAAACAAAAACAATCAGGCAGATTTATCACACACGTCTCACACATCTCCCATTATCAATGTCACCGTGATCATGCACGTGGAAATTTACCATAACACCGGAGCACAGAAAATACCTAAATGCTTGTTCCTACGGACCAAAACATAGACTCCGACAGAAACAATGTGGCAATTAACGAAGACACAAACCGAACTGTGCCTGTTCCTCTTTTGTAAAAGCGTCCGTATTTGTTGAAACCATTTGCATCACATTAAATCGGAAAGAAACGCCACCTGAAGAAGACACATCCTCGGCTCTATGTACAGGAAGTAAATGGCTTTAGTCACCTCTCTGGCACAACATCAACAGCACATCAATGTGGAAAAAAATTGTCTGTCCTACAGGGGCCAAAGGTATTACAGTCCACGAGCAGAGCACACATGGACCACAGGGTGTGTTTGGAATCTCCACTGGTCCTTGTGGCAGTGTGGTCATTGTATAGCCTGCAAACTGACGTGTAAGCTCTCCTCTAGTCCAAGATCTAAAGAACATCTTAAAAAGTTTCAGATGAGAATATGTTACAAAAACAATGGTACAGTATCCTGAGACAAAACATCTCTTATTCTGTTATCTGGTCAAGAGCTTTAGCATCATTTCACACCAGTGTGCAGCCGATGAATGTACACTCACCCACTTTTTCTCTTACTGTTTTCACATTAGGGCAAAAGTCGATGTCCTGTATCAACCGCTCATTGATTAATGACTGTATAATGCCCATGAACCTTGTGGACATTGTTTTTGTAAACATGAACTGTTGGGAATGGCTGGTTGCTAATTATAATCTGGTTGAATCAACCCTTGTTTCATTGCTACAGTTACAACTATGCACAGTAAAGCCTGACAGCTACCTTCTCAAAAGGCCTGAACTAAAAAACTAAAAAAAAAAGCTAAAATACATTCAACGTATTACATTTTTACATGCTATGTTCACCGGCACAAATGCACTTAAATCAGGCTCGACATGAGAATTGGACACCTTGGATTTACATCTCACCATATTTGATCAAACACTAAGTTGTGTGGGAAGGCTTGGCCACACACGGGTTTGCATGTACTGAGCTACTTCTTTTGATTTGGCAAATTTTCTCTTCTGAGATCACACACACACGTGCACACACACATACACACGCACGCACGCACGCACGCACGCACGCACGCACGCACACGCACACACACACACACACACACACACACGCACGCACACACACAGCCTTCCTCGAGCTACAACAGACACACAGGGATCCAGATAAATAGCAGTGGCGTTCAGGCCTGCCTGTTATGCTACCGGCCATGTGGAGTCGCTCCATGCATCCCCCTTCCTCTGTGTTTTTTTTAGCAGCGGTCGTCCTCGTCTGTATCACTCAGCAGCTCGCTGGCTCCAGCCGGACTCGCCTGGTCCAAGTGCTTCCGGAAATGCCCGTTAGGAACCTGCCAGGAGTGTCTGAGCTGAGGGGCGGAGCTTATAGCATTGGCCCGTCCGAGGCTGGTGGCGATGGCATTCTCAAAGGTAAGGGTCTCCTGCCCGTCGCTTGCCTTGCCACCGCAAAGGTCCTCGTGGAATGGGAGGTAGGGCTCCGAGATGTAGCGGTGAGGAGAGGGGTGACTCTGTGCCAAAACCTGACCTCTGGAGGACCCCTGACTTGCAGCTGGGGGCCTGCCCTCCTTGTCAGCCCTCCACGAGGTCTCCGTGGAGCCAACAGGGCCGTCCTGAGGCTGGGTCTGTACCTCAGAGGAGGTTGCTGGTGTGGGAGAGGTTTGGGTTTGGCAAACCAAAGGAGAATAGGAGATGTAAGGCCGTGGGCGAGAAGGGGTCTGGGGCAACTGGCGTCGATTACGAGGAGTATTGGACTCTGAGGCTGAGTGGGCGGGGCTGCCTGATGTGTTGACCTGCAAATAATACAAAACGGAGGAGATCAGCTTTACATGATCCTTCAAGGTATTCACTTAACATCACAGGTCCACAACGGTCCCTGATGTGAGGATAAGAATGCAAACAACAAAGACTGTAACTGGTGTGGAGGTGCACACCTGTCTCTGCAGGGTGTTTGTGCGTCCTTCGCTCGGTGAGCGGGACTGTCTCCTCTCACATGAAGCGTCTTGGCTCCGCTCCTCAGAGTTGCAGCGGGACACGTCAGGAGACAGCAGGTGGCGCCGTTCCTTAGATCTCCCTCTCTCGTGACTACTTGATTCTCTGTGGTTGACTCTTGAACCTGCGAGTTGTGCAGATTAAAGTAAGTCAAAACGCTTTTAAAATGAACATTTCAGTTCAAAGCGAGGAAAAATATCTCCCTATACAAAGCCCTCTCTCCAGAAATAATTTCATAGAAATCAAGAAATAACAAAATGCACTATGAAAATTAGCCAGTTTAAAGGCAGTCTCTAATTTTTTTTTCACAATATACATGACATTTAAATTATGTAAATTAATGCAATGGCAGGATTTACCCTCCTAAATCTAGTCCAAACCTAGGTTCTAAAAAATGTGGAATTTATTAATTAGATTTTTGTTATCATATTGGTAAATGGTTCTACAATTGTTCTACTATCATTGTGTTTCAATTACTGACTGATTCTAATTTCCACATAAAACTGGCCTTATCCAATTAAAATGGTTAAATAAAAAATAAATAAACAAACAAATATTCCAAATTCAAGGACTTTTCACTCAATCTGTAAGGTCACTGCAGCTTATAAGCAGACATTTGTTTTTCAAAAGCAGCTGGATTCATACAAAAATATTGTATGAATAAGATATGTGTATTTTGCCAATTTTTACTCAGTATTAAAAAAACTAAACTTAAAAATTCACGATCAAACATCGCTTTGAACACGAATCAGACTACAGGAAGTGTTATGGTATGTGTCAGGTGACCTCTGTAGCTCCTCTGTCGGGGTCTGTATGTCTCATCAGGACTTATTCTCTCCAGAGAGTGTTGTTCCTGCCAGAGGCCGTTCACACACTGGTCTCCGATGGTGGAGAAGGAACGCTTCATCAGCTTACTGTCTGCTGACAAGCCAGGCTACACACACACACACACACACACACACACACACACACACACACACACACACACACACACACACACACACAACCGGAGGAGGAATACGTTAGACAATCATGAATGACAACTAATAAACACACTCTCTCTCTTACGGTAAAGGCTGCAAAGACAAGTACCTGTGCAAGAAGTGAATCTTAATTGTTAGCCGTTTTTGAGGCACTTTATAGTGCAAGAGTTGTGACGTACTGAATAAAGGATTGAATAAAGTGAATTATTACCTGTGGATCAACAGCCAGTCTGGGCATGGAGGACGCTCTAACAGAAGCTGTGCGCTGAGGTGATTTGATAGCTGTTGGGTCCTGTCTGGCCTGTTGTTGTATCACTTGGTTATACTCCACCACATCTGGCACCTACACAAACACCACAGAGGTGAAGGCTTGAGTGGGGCTTATTCATATATCCCACCAAGACTCCGGAATCAAAGTGTGGACACTATGGACACTGCGGAAAATCTAGTACTTTTATTATTAAAAACAAATGTTTTACTTCAGTTTTGTATACTCAATTGATATCATTTTGTACTTTAGTGTATGAATGTCTGCCGAAGGGGTAAATCGACCTGCTGCATTAACATTTGTTGGGATTGAGAATATACTATTGCTGACTATCGATGGACAAGCTTTCTTCAGACTAAGTTGTTACCAGTGTGTGTAAATGGTGGTGGTGATGATGTGGGGGGTGGTAAGGGAGGTAGGGTGAACGGTAGTCGTTGTCCTCGTCTCCCTCCTCCTCCTCCTTCTCGTCCCTGGAACGAGACAGCGGCTGCAGGTACATCTCTTGGGCAGAGATGGGACTGAGTGCCACAAAACCTCCTCTGGTGCTGAAATGACCAACACAAAGACTCAGGCAGGGCAACTACAGTAGACGCCCACATACATTTGCAGATAATGATGATACAGGAATTCAAGGCAACAATAAACATATACAATTCCCACAACAAACACAACAAGGTCTTTCTATCTCTACCACCGCAACCAACCAAAACGAGTAGAAAATTCATATGTATTATTTATATATCAATATATATTTACAGAGCAGATCCGGCACCATGTCTGAGGAATGACAGGGATTTGGCATTGCATAGGATTTCCTGAGGCAGAGAGGAAGCATCCATACGCTGGAACATAGGAGCGTGTTTCTACGGGGGAAAGGAAGACACAAGGGAAAGCAACACATTTTAATTAGCCACAAATGAAGCTCCTTAAATTGTCAGGATCATTGCTAGAAAAAACATCCTGGAAAATGAATCTTAAAAAGAAAACGTGTCAATTTCATTTGTTTATAAGATAAATGCTTTTCATTTTAAACTCTTTGTGTTTAGTGAAAGTAATACACACCACTGTCTCAAGCTTTAAATCAATGTAAAAGTCTAAATAATGTACAAGATCAAAAGACAAGGCAACATCAGTGGATGGTGGATGCATCGAGGAGGGAAAATGAACAAAAAATGACCTCGTAATACACGCACAAAATGAAAACAAATGGAGGTACCTGTTCCTCCAGTTGCTGTCGAAGCTTCTTCGCCTTGCTCTGCTTGTAGTAGTCCATGATCATCATGGCAGCATAGATCTTCCCTATGGTCATGTCGCTGGCTGGGGAGGAGGAAGCAGAAACAATCAAAACCACTTTATTACTACGGTAGAAGGGATATTTGAGTTGTGCTGTCAAATTGCAGGTACAATGCCGACGTTACCTTTGTGAATGGGAACCAGCAGGTCCAGTGTTTTCTGAGAGAGATGGGGCCAGATGATGCTGATCTCCTTCTGCAGGTCCAGGTCCATCTGATTCCGATCCTCTCCACCTGGAAAATGCGAGTGTAGTTTGAGCTAAATGAATTTTACATGAATGAATGAATGTGTGTCAGGCGGAGGGGTTTGATATCCGGTCCAACCTCTGGCTATCTTGACCTCCAGAGCGGTGCGGATGAGGGCCATGAGGGTGGAGGTGAAGTGGACTGACATGTCATCGTCCACAGGCATGTTCATCAAGACTAGTCTCTGATGGCAGCAGAGAAAGCATTAGAGTCAGTCACAACCCAGGACAACAATAAACTATAATAATAATAATAGTAGTGATCATAATTTAAAAAAACTGAAATAGTGTGAATCCCAGAAATGCTGTGGAGGCTGGCGATACTTTCATGTAAATAACGATTGAATCTCTTACAAATTACATTTCATATTTTACAAAAGATCAGGGTGGGAAAGAGGCAGTCACTGTGATATAAAATTATTATCACCAATCAAATAAGCTTAGCTTCCGAAGAAAACTAGAACTTAATGAGTGAGTTTGCCTTCTCATGAATCTGTTTTGGAAATAATAAGATAATTCAATCATGATTTCAATGCAATAATCTTCAAGAAATATGAGCAACCAAGGCCTTTCTGGGTATCAGCAGAAATCGAAGAAGATAATTATCATTCAAACCACAATTTCATACATCTTAGTCTGCATATTTAAACTTGTTTTAGTTAAATTAAACTACACCAAAAGAAAGCATACAGATGAGAACAGAGAGGAGAAGCGTGTTATTATCTCCTGTGTCTTGTTTTAGACACAAGATAATTATGTCAAACGATGTTCTCACTTTACGCATGTCCTTTCCTGTCCTTCTGTAAACAGAGGCCTGCAGAGAATCTGGTGATAATCTAGTGTAATAAAAGAGGATAGACTCACACAACACACTGTGCAGAGAGAGAATAGCATTCATCTGCGATGGAGCATGCTCGCAGGCTCAGAGACTCACTCATTACAGTGCAACAACACACACGTTACATAGAACACACAGGTGGGACACTGGGCTGTGGCAGGAGGCACATGCAGACAGGAATATAAAGGAAAAAACATAGTATGAAAGACGTGAGAACATTTGACAGCACACGTCTGCAAGTGACAGGATTTAGCATGTAGATGTTTTGCAACTTTTCTCGTTAAACTGACTCAGAAAAAATAAACTCCACCAAGACTCTTAAATCTGATGACAGCAAACAGATGACAACATCTTATCTCTCTGCCAAGATGCAAAGCAAAACAGCCAAATCATGGCTGCAGCGTTATTTATCTGCCAATGAAAAATACTGCAACTGGAACAAGCGATACTGCATCATGTAATCAACAGAACAAAAATGCTTTGCCTTTCCAACATGAGACACACAAAATGAGCTTCAACAGTGCTTTTCCCTGTTGGTTTACACATGAAGTCAGGCCTGTTGCTCTCCAGCGTTTGCTCTACCTTATATGCCACCTTGGAGGGGCATTTCTTGCCCAGGCCTAGAGGTGGCGACATGTTGGTCAACATCTCATACATGTCTGTGTAATGGATACGACCACTTGGGGCGCCAGGTAGCCATGACGATGGGGATGAGAGAGAGAGGAATAAAGAAGGAGGGAAGAGAAGGGGAGCAGAGGAAGGGAGAGGAAAGATGTTGGAGGTGGAGCAGAAATTGAATAAAGGTCGAAGAGCCGGGAAGTGCACTCCCAAGGGATGGAGGAGGGGGAAAAAAAGGTGCAGGAGGGGTTGAAGGGTAAAAGAGAGGAATAAGAATGGAGGAGACACAAGAGAAAGGATTATTCCAGGGCAGCACACAGGAGGAGAGAGTAAAGTAGGAGAAACAAAACAGGTTGTATTCTTTCTATGCCGCCAACAGGGCATAGAAAACTGGGAAAGGAGAAAACCTCGGACAGGATGAGCAAAAGAATGACAGCCTGGATCTGGTACTATTATCCAATACTTACGGTCTGTAGTGTTGTACAGTTCGAGAGTCATGAAACATATTTAAACCTGATCCAAAAGGTAGAAAGAAACTGGCGTCCCTCATATTCCTCTTAAACTGCATCAAAATCAAGCTTAAAGCTTTGATTTAATGAAAAAAAAAAAATATATATATATATATATATATATATTTTTTTTTTAATGAGGGACATCCTGTGACTTAGTACCCACAGACTGGGGTGGCGTCATTCTTTGACCTGAGGAACAGACCCCTATGGGTCAAGCGGGGGGCGGTGATAGTTGGTGAAGGGAAAGAAAAGGAAAGATAGGAGGAAGTGGTTCTTCACATGGGGGAACCAAACCTTGCATGCCACCCTGTGGGGGCAGTTCTTTCCAAAGCCCAGGGGAGGTGAGATAGTGCGTACAACTTTGTACATCTCCTTATAGTGGATCCTACCACTGCAAAAAACATACATGTCTTTAGTTGTTGGTCATTACATCGTTGCAATCCACAAGAAGGGTGAAGTGACCTAAATGAATATATTCCACTGGTGTGGATATGTAAACATGACAAAGCAGCAGTTTTACGACATCTTGACAATATAAAATCAAACTTATTTCAACCAGTGGGCAACACATGTATGAAAATAACATGGTTTATATATAAGTTTGAATGAATCGTAAGTAGTAAAGTAGAAAGTAATATACTGGTGCCTAACAGAGATACATATTTTATCCATAGGTATCGTCATGTTCTCCTGCTCGTTCTACAGAACGCCACAGATCTGTTCTGGAAATTTTCTAGATGTTGTGAACGTGTCTGACTTGGACAATCTCCCGCTGCTCTTCATCATATGTGAGCGACTTAATTCTGCAGACATTTTCCAGAGCTCATGTCTGAAAGCAGGTAAATTAAATAGTAGATATCTACGCTCTTTCTGTAGTGTCGTTGAGACAAATTTGAGTTTTTTCAGTGTCCTTGGTAAGTAAAGTGATAACAGGTTTGTCTGGTTCAATCAAGTTCAGTGTGTTGGGTGATGCTGAAGTGTGGAGACAGTAGCTCTATGGTTTATGTATTGAACTAACTTACTGTTAACTATAAAGTATCTGAATCATATTAGAACTTGACACTAGCACTTGACACTAGCAAGTAAAATCTGGAAATTTGTGCGTGCACACGCTGCACTTGTGATGGAAGTGTTGGTGCGCCTGACTGAGAAACACTGACCAGGCGGCTCGATCATACTCCCCCCAGATCCGGACAAACTCATCCAGGTGGTGGGGGCCCAGGATGGACGAGTCCCTCGTCAGATACTCAAAGTTATCCATGATCACGGCCACAAAAAGGTTCAGCATCTGGGCAGAAGACAAACAGCAGAGGATGGAGAAACCTTGATATTTATCTAAATATAGATGGCGAAAACATTAATGTGCTCACACACAAGTTATCCTAGTTGGAACTTAGAATAATTTTTCCCCATTAAGCTGCTTTGTCTTACCAGGAAGGAACTGAAGAAGATGAAGGAGACAAAGTAGAAGTAGGCGAATTCCGAGCCACAGCCCCCCTCCGGCTCCGAAGTAAGAGAAGGGTCCCTCTCACACTGCTTCCCCCCCAGACACGACAACATAATCTCCTGCCATGACTCCCCCGTGGCACTCCTGGACACACGCACACACACACGGACACGGACACACACACGGACACGGACACACACACACACACACACACACACACACACATCACACAACATGAGGAGAAGTTGTTTGAGTTGTCCAGCTCACAGGTTATTCACAGTTACGTCTGCCTTGGCAGGTGCAATCAAAGCATCGAGACTCGCACCTCAGAGACCGTTTGGATGCTCTGTACTTGAGATGTGGTCGCGTAGTCTTACACACATTCACAGAGCATACTGTACTGCATGCAGCAGTTCTGACCTTTTAGTTCTATCAATGTCACTGCTGAAGTTTTTATACTGTTGATGTTATGTGTGATACTGAGGGGTACGATGTTTAAATGTGCATTTTTTTCTAGCCTGTCACGTGAAAACAAACTTGCACTTCAATGTGGAAAAATAAACATTATATCAAATCGGTTTCCTGAGATGTACTATAATTATTATTATTAGTAGTAAGAGTAGTAGCATTACTACTAGTATCAGGTATTTCATTATATATTTTACCATACCTTGCTCTCACTATATTTATTATACATCTTAGGCTGAGCTTAATTGCTGAAGTGGTAAATATGCTTTAATATATCACAACACTGCATCATATTGTGTACCTCATAGCTGATCAACTCAACTGACTCAATGTTAAAATAACCTATATTATATACTGTCTTTATTTTTGCACTAAAACTTGAGATGGCCTTGTACTACTCGTTCAAACATAACTATTGGGTTACCGCTACTCCTGTAAATGTGTCAAATTGTTTTTATATAGTTAATTTCATTTTTATATACTTTTGTTATCTAATTGTATTGTTATTTTGTGCACTCATTCTGTCTTGGGGTTTCTGTAATTATCTCATCTAATCTTGGATAGTCATTTTATTACTTGAGCTTTTCTGCTATTCACAGGGTCTGCACAGCTATTTGCTGAGGAGTTAAGTGGTACGCTGCAGCATCTATCACCTCTCGACACTGAGTAGCCCCTTGGGTACGGAGAGAGCGAAGCCTTACTAATGTAACCTAGCAACATGATTCAGGCTACATCAACCAAGAACCAAGTGTAGTAAAACAAGACGAGTGGAAAGGTCACAGCTGGGTCTCAGTTTGACACAAAGAAATGAACTAGTCGAGACTGAAACTAAGCCAGTGGATCAAGAACAGTATTGAGTGAGAAAGTGTTGAGCTTCAGATTGGATCTTGGTTTTCCAAAATTGTATCTCCAAGGTTTCCTACCTGAAGAGCAGCATCAGAGCACCACTGAAGGACTTGAAGTTGTTGTGCTGGTTAATGTGAGTCTCCTCGTTCAGCTTAATGTTCCCAAACACCTGACACACACGCGCACGCACACACACACACACACACACACACACACACACACACACACACAACCGCAAAACAATGCAACATTTTTATGGCAGAACATAAACACTGTCAACATTAAAGAGTGAATTTTCACCATGAAACCAATGATGCCAAGGGACTGCTGGTTCAAAAATGGTAAATGTAGCATGCTATACGTTCTCTTCACAGAGAGACAGAGACCGATCGAGTGTCTGTCTTTCCTGCCCTCTGACCTGCATGCCAATTATGGCGTAGATGAAGAAGAGCATAGCGATGAGCAGGCAGACGTAGGGCAAGGCTTTGAAGGACTGCACGAAGGTCCACAGAAGGATCCGGATGGTGTAACCTTGTCTCAGCAGTTTGATCAGACGAGCAGCCCGGAACAGTTTCAGGAAACTCATGTTGAATGTATCGACAAACTGGCAAAAGAACAGGAATACAGCATACATGTCTACATAAATACTTAAACATTTTGGGAAAACTGTGCAGATAACTGAGTATGAATCACTTTTTGGGAAGGTATACTGTCTTTTTTAGCGTTTGAGTTGGTTGATATTCAATCATGTTTTTCTTTTTACCTGCAGGTCTACCACAATCTCAGTGATGCTGCCCAAGACAGTGATGAAGTCAAAAATGTTCCATGTGTCTCGAAAATAGTTCTGCAGAAACAGGAGAGACGCGTTGAGTCATTAGTAGAGAGGATATGAATTTCACATTCAGGACCCATTTTGCCCATTTTCTCTCACCAGAAAGCCGAAGGCCATGATCTTGAGCACACACTCGACAGAGAAGAGAACCGTGAAAGCCGTGTTCAGATGCTTCAGCACGGCTTCATACGCCGGGGGCGCAGAGTAATACTGAGAATAGAAAGACGGCAGGGATCAAACTACAGGAAATTTGTGTTATGAATGAGATCAAACCTGGAACATTCCCGAAACAATTCACTGCAGCTCAACCTCAGGATACCAGCCCGATATCAGTGTGAACCTGAGCACCTGCACCCGGCTGATCTGCAGGTTGATGGAAGATTCCTCCAGACCCATAAATCATGCCTCAGTCTCCGCACCTCTCATATGTCGCACTAAAAAAGGAGTCATTCCTCCAGGGGGTGGCAACCACTGTTAATGAGGTCATGCTAAATAGCAGCCCCTGGACTTTACTGATCAATATTTAATGCTGACCAAGTCACCCCGTCTCTGCCTGTCTGAACGACCAGCACAGCCTGACAAAAGGCAAGTTCGGGAAATAAATTGTTGCGTGAGAGGGTTGGAAAAAAACCCCTAAAAAATCAGCAGATCCAAATGCAAACATCGCAGTGGGGGAAGGTGGTGCCGTGCTTTCTAAAAAGGACACATCGGGTTCTACATATACGTGCTTCTAGTCAGGAGTGACACATCCAAGCTTATTTTAAAACCAAAGTGTTAACAGTCGCAGGTTCATACCAGAATATGTTGCCGAGAAGCAACACCAGGTGTGTTTTTTCCTACTAGCAAACGAGGATATGTGGAAAATAACGTGTCATGTTCAGGAGTGAGGGCAGAGAGAGAAGAGTAGATGTAGATAATCAGCTGTTGTCCCCCCGGTTTATCACTTGTCAAATGATATGGTCTTATTAGAGTTTAATCATTTTGGTCTGTTGATTTCTGTAAAGTCTTCTTCATCTTCCTCACCTTCATCATCAGTACAATGGTGTTGAGAGCGATCATGGTCAGGACGGTGTATTCAAAAGAGGGCGACACCACAAAATGCCACAGTCGGTACTGGAACGTGTGGCGGTTCTGCGGCATATAACGGGTCAGGGGCTTGGCACCGATGGCAAAGTCTATGCACGCCCTCTGAAATACAGAAGACAAGTGACAGAGGAAACACAGGGGGCATGAAACAGAAAACAAACACAGCAGGTGGGAAACTATTCTCTGTTTCTTTTGACGACAGGGCTCTTTGTTTTCCCTTCTTTTCTGTTTGCTTTAAAACTCTACAGGAAGACTCTTCCTCTTCCCTCACCTCGTTCTTCTCCAGGCTGCACTCCTCCATCATCTTGTCCCCCTGCTCCTGGAAGGTGATAATAATGAGAGCCACAAAGATGTTGACGAAGAAGAAAGGAAAGACGACAAAGTAAATGACGTAGAAGATGGACATCTCCATCCGGTTGCCGTGGCTCGGCCCTCTGTCCTCCTCGGTGACATCTACTGAATGCTGCAGGACCCTGGAAGAGCATGAGACACAATGAGAACATTCATGCTAATAACAGCATGAGCAGCTATGAAAAAACGCCAACACCAGCGGAAAATATATCAGACTCATTCATTGCCCATACGACACTTTGGTGAAGAATACATAAGTATAATTTAATCAAAACAAATATTTTGTGGACAGGAGAAAGTTTTGAACTGTTTCTTTTTTTTTAAAGTTTATCTGACTGAGATAATGAGAGTGAGCTCTCATCCACGGCCACCTACGCCTGCAACCATGCGCCGATTGGACGGTACCCGCTGTCAATCACGCTGTATCCACGCTCCAATGCATGCCGTGCTTTATTGTCTATTTTACTCTCAATGAGACCAGAATTTACAAAATGAACATCATGCTGTATTGAAGAAGACTTGAAACAATTGATTAGACCATAAACCATAAACTCCTCAGGACAATGTTTACTGACGTTATAAATCAAGTGAGGAGTAGGGTCATTCTCTCATATGTTTTCTTCATCAAAGGTCAGACTTGACTATTACGGAAATACAAGCAGGATGTTAAAATGCCATACTGCTCATAAAATCTATTGAGCCCTGTAAGAGTGAAAAATTACACAAAACTATCATCTAGTGTTTCCAGTCAGACACTCACTGAGGCCATCCCTCCCCAGTGGAAACGGTGAAGAGGGTGAGCAGAGCCCAGACGACGTTGTCATAGTGAAACTCGTGCCTCTTCCAGTCTCTTCTCTTCACCTCTTTCTTGTCTTTCCCGTAGTCGATGTAGTAACCCCTATAACAGCAGACAGCAGAGGTGCATGAGAAAATAAACACAGGATAAGAAATGTAGAATCTAAGACATGGAGCCTCAAAGCAATTACAGTTGTAACAATGACACCAGAAAAAGTTTGAATTGACTGACTGATAAAAGAAAGAAAGAGGGAGACAGAGAGGAGGTGGGCAGAGAAGAAGGGAAAAAGGAGGAGTAAGGAATTACCTAATAAAGAACCAGTAAACCAATAAATACTTTAGAAAGGAAAAAAAAAAGAAAATTGAAGAAAGCTGCGTGTAGATAGATTAATAGAAATATACTTTTCTGTGGGTGTAAATCAGAAAGAGGCAATAAAGGAAAAAGAAAGTAGGGAGGAAGAACTGAAAAAAGTAAATGAGTATTACTGGCAGTCCTTCTCTGTGTCCTTCGAACTGTCAGTACAGTAGAAAAACTTCCCTTTAAAGAGCTGCACGGCGATGACGGCAAAGATGAACATAAAAAGTTTGTAGACAATCAGGATGTTGAAGACGTTCTTCAGAGACGTCACCACGCAGTCAAAAACCGCCTGGCGGGGAAAGAAACACGAGACAAAGGAACATTTTAAAAAGGTGCAGGGGTTCAGCAGATACTGCAGGGACAAACAAGACGTCTAGTTTTTATCTTTTCATTAACTAGGTCATAATGGCAGATATATAACTAACAGATTCAAAGACAGAGCATCCCTGACCTTGAGTTTAGGAAGTCTCTTGATGGTCTTCAGGGGTCGGAGGACACGAAGCACTCGCAGAGATTTGATGGTTTTAATGTCCCGTCCTTTGTTATTTCTTAACAGGAACAAAAAGAGAGTAAGCGTCACAGATGGCAGCACAGTGAGTGTCACGATTTAAGACCTTTGAACAATTGTTCTAACTTATTCATTCATCTTTAAAGTAAATTCAATCCGACATACTCAATTGAAATTACACTCTCAATTATGCATGTTTAAAGATGCTAAAATCTCTAATGGAGATAGACTTTGGTGGTTTTTACCCCATCACATTGCTGCTGGTCGTTCCCGCCGGGGCACCATCCACAGATTAAGGAAACACAAGAGAGAATGAGAGAGAGGTCTGTCAACAGTTATGAACAAAATACAAGAGAACACAAATTTACAGAACAAGAGCCAAATTAGATTTCATTTACAGACACGTTGATGATTAGACACACAGCATGATCAGTTATTGTAAGTAGTTAAAATAAATCCTTAAGTGACTGACGTGAGCGCGAACGCCACCAGTGCTCCCACCACGACGATGAAGTCGAGGATGTTCCACAGATCTCTGAAGTAGGAGCCGTCATGCAGGAGGAGACCCTGGTCAATCATCTGACGACAACACAAGGGTGTGAATTGAACAAGAGTCCTTTTTCCGGGATGGTTTCCAGACATGGCATACAGTCAACACTGAATTCATATGTCTGGTTCTGACAAAGATGAAGATCAAGAACCCCACAAAGAGTCTTATAACATAAACCTTTCTTCTAAAACATTGATAACTTATTTTAATTTTGTTTCAGAACTATAAAAATCACTCAAATAAAACAAGACGAAAAGCAATCTTTCATTCGACTGGTAGATATAAGAAAAGTCAAATTACTTCTTGAGTCGTTCGGGAAAATTAGTTTGTTTTTCCATCCATTATTTATGTATTCATCCATAAATGAACCTAATTTTCATGGCTCTTGAACGGTGATAAAGAAACAAACCAAAGAACACAAGGAACTTTTAGTCCCTGGTTTATTTCCTGTGGCTCAATACCTAGCTTGGAGCTTAAAAGACATTTTCATGTTTTACCAACATCTCTTGAAATCAGTCCCCACACTGTGACACAAAACAATCATACCATTTTTACACAGCTACTCACCTTTATGATCATTTCAAATGTGAAGACTCCAGTGAAAACATAATCAAAATAACGCAGCACCTGCAACGATGTGGGTATAACACAAGAAATTGAAATTATTTTCTCATTAAAAAAGAAGCACATCATTTCATGAGATCTGATTTTACTTCAGACTCTCAGCTTGACTAGAAAGAGACAGTCTCATCAAATGGTAGTAATACAACACAAGGTAATTAGCCTGATTACTCCCATAAAAACAACGGGCTCAGTTAGACTCAGACTTCAGTTTTCTTTTTTTCTTTATGGCACTTCCACAGAGCTATGAGACCCGAGGCACAGACAACAAGTGATTGAAACCAATCTCAGGAGTTAATAGGGATCCAGGCAATACTCGTCTATGAAAAAGCAGAAATATTCTGGCATCTATTTAGTTATCAATGTTGCAGCTGTCCCTGTGTCAGAGAGAGGATTTGGTAAATGAGCGCACATACCTTATTCCAGTCAGAGGAGGTAGCCACGGGGTCCTCAGCAGCCAGCGCTATACTGCTGGCGGCTATAACCAGCAGGATGGACATTTCAAAGTACCTGAGGTTCACCACGTAGTGACACGCTCGACGCACCCTGAGGGAGAGCAGATGGCAGAGCGAGGTGTGATCCAGGGGTCAGGCACCGTGAAAGACTGTGCAGCCCTAAGCTGGCAGAGAGATACTGCCAGCAGGGGTACACAACATGGACGGTGTGCTGCATCGATCTTAAGGCTTAAATTGACTTAAACTTTTGGGCTCAAACTTGTCATTATGATGTCAAAACTGACTGAGAGCTCAATTTACGTCACAAAGGAACTGCATCACCCATTACATCATCAAAACAAGACAGAGAATAGTGTTCTCCCGGTATCTATCCCCGGTGATGGAAATGTCAGGAGGTGGAACGGCCCAATTGACAAAGACAACTCAACCCAGCCAGAGGAAAAAGTATCCTGTTGACGGAGGGAAAACAACGGGTGAAGAAGGAGAATGATTGAAAAAGAAGAAAATGGGAAAAAGAAACAACGACAACCTTGGACGGGCATTCGCACTGTGGAGAGAGCTTCTGGAATTGAGAGGCTTCAAAAACCACATGCAGTTTGCCTTCCTGCTACAATATCAGTGAGTTACACAACCAGCTTACTTATTTACACTCCCAGACATTTAACCCGAGGTTATTTGTTCAAATTGGGATTTTTACAGTTGAAAATAAAGTAGCAGCTTCAGTGTTCATACTTCTCCTCCGTTATCTCCAAAAGTGGTGTTGACAACTTCCTCAGGAGCTATGAGGAAATGTACCAGCGTCTTTACGACAGCGACCAAACAATTATACCACCTGGAGCCACCAGGGGCGCCACAGCTGGCTGTTTCCTCTTTAACGGAAAGGACTAAACTTTGAACATGTTGGAAATGTTCCAGAGGCGGAAATCTATTCGATGTTAACGTGAGATACCATCACTCGTCATAACTACACTGCTGTGAAAAGTCTGCTCCAATAGGACGGCCGATAAAAAAGCGCAACGGTTTCCTGTGACAAGTGTGAGTGCCAGCAACTTACGGGTTGTCGGGTTTGAAGATGAACATGCTGTTTGGAGTCACCCGGTTGACAGGATTTGTTTCCTCTGCCTCCTCCTTCTCCGACTTACAGATTTCAGGGTCCCTACTGTTGACTAGAGAAGGTCAGCAGAAAAAGAAGGTGAAGTCCTATCACATATTTCTCACAAAGATAATCTGAGGATGATAATAGTAGAGATGAAGTCTGGAGGCTACGAATTAAGCTAGATGATAATGAACATGACCCTGGCATATCTCTAGAGTCTGATTCATTCAGAACGAGAGAGATAGTTTCAGAGAAACTTGACTTTTCCAGGAGTGTCACTGGGTTATTTCAGGTCTGAGAATCCAACAAGGCTGACAACTGTGTGTTCTTGGGAAGGGCTGAGATTGATGAGTGCTTGTGGATTATCTATACAACTCTTGAAATTAAACCTGTCCCACGCAAGTGTAAAAAGAGTAAAGTAAAGGTAGTGATGTCACACGTCACCTACAAATGTTAGCAGAAAAATAGCTAGAAAACCCAAACAACATCAATGATACCTGTGATCGTGGAGAGCTCCATACAGGACTGTGCACTGGGCACCTCGATGATCACACTGGAGCTGAGCTGACATTTGTCCTGGTCCTGCTCCGTGTCTTTCTCTTCTTCATTGGCCTCTCGGTTGGCAGGGGGAGAAGGGTCCAATTGCTGAAGAAGCTCTTCCTGCTTCTGAGGACACAGGTCACCAGTGTTGCTCTGCTCGTCTGGTGGGTTTCTGTCCCCTCCTCCTTCACCCCGGTCACCCTGACTGTAGATGTAGCAAGAAAACGTTGCATGCGGAGAGAAACATGACTGGATAGACAGGTGGGCAGTGATTTACATACGGTACAGTTGTCACTGTTGGGCAGTGACTCTATAGGCTGGAAAAAGGGGAATTCAGTTCAGTTTATGTTCTGCAAAGTAACGTCACATAGCCTGGGAGCTCATTACATTTGCTCTGCCAAACTACATCTGGCCCCCATCCATTGGGAAGTGTTTTCCAACTGGCAGAAATCTAGCCGGTCCAATCACAACCGATTATCTGATAATGGATCGGAGAGAAGGGACATTTGTAAACAACCAAGGCTGCCACTGACGAACGAGCATTTGACGAAAAGAACCTGATATAAACCCGATATTTTCACATTTCGCCCACAAAAAAGGCAACGGTGGGGAATCATCATCACAGGCATCTCCTCTTTGCACGCTCTGCACGTCTGTTGAGATTTTTCGCATCGCTAAACAGACATCACATGATTATTTCTTTCTTTTTTGACTTCAATTTGATCAGTTTATCAAAGGTTAAAAAAATTCTGCCAAGCAAACAGTTTTACTTTTGACTGTTTTCTAAAAAACAAGCTGGATGAGCAGCCGTCTGGTCTCACCTGCTCTCCTCAGGTATGGACACTTCCTCCTTCTCCTCCTCCTTTTTGGTCTTCACTTCCTTCTCCTCTACTTGCCCTGAGTCTCTCTTCCTCTCCCTGCTGACCGAGCGACTTGCCAACTGGCCGTCGTTCCTGGGAGATGACCCGTGATTTCTGGCTCTGCTCTTGTGGTCACAGTGATGCAGCGCCCTCCTGTCCCTGATCCCACCCAGACCTCCCATCTCGGGAGTCAGCGTGTCAACGTTAGCCGGTGGTCTGAACTTCTTCACTGCCCTGTGCTGGCGATCGCCATTCAGTCTGGGGCTCCGGCACTCGCTGATGGTGTTATGACTCTGATTAGCAGCAAGTTTTTTACTCTCAGAGACTGGCTCTGATTCTGGAGTGTCTGGTATGGCCGTAGACACAGAGGCATCAGGAAGAGGAGGATTTGTGTGATCCAGTGACGCTGGTGCAGACGTGGGGGATTCAGGTATGTCACCAGAGAGGGCGGTGCCTAGAGGCACATCCACAGACATAGAGGAGCTCGAAGGCTGGTTCTTGGCTGGGGAGGCAACGGGATCTGTCAGGCGTTTTAAACTCCCAGACGGCGTGTGCTGCATGGCCTGGCGGTGCAGCGACAGTGGACGTCCATGCGGAGCCTGGGCTGAGGCCGGAGGCCCGTCCTTCTCCTCGCTGGGGCTGTTGAACAGGATCTCTCGGCTGGACATCTGGCGGTGTCTCCGCAGCTGGCTGGTCCTCTGCTCCCACACTGACATAGTCATCCTTTTCCCCCTCTCTCTCCTGGACATGAAAGAGTTAGAGGGGTTGAGTGGTGGTGGTGGGCGGCCCTCCCTGATGCTGCCCCGGGCCTCCTCCAGGGAGCAGGAATAGGTAGGCCGGCTGCGATGGATGGCTCTTTTCCTGTACAGGTAGGGCCGCCTCCTACGGCTTCCACTGAGAAGAGAAAGACAAGACAAAACGTCACTATGTAGTCGCAGACAATTATATGCAGATCCACATTTCATATATACAGTGGATTCAGATTTGATTTATTTAAATTATTTAAATGATGTTGTTTGTGCTTAGATGCTCTAAAAATTCTACTCTCTTTAAACTTTGAATGTATATTAGCAATCAAAACAAAAAATGAATATCACAGTACATAGCAAGTGCTTTGGTCTGATGTTTGAGTGGTTTATCAACTACAACAAAGAATTTCATTTCAGCATGAAGCAAATTTACTGGATCAATGACGATGTTGGGTGGCAAATTAACCAAGCCAGGAATTGTTGTGTGACTTCAACGACAAAAAGAGAATGGTACAGAATGAAATCAGTGGAATCGATATATAAAATGTGGTGTCAAATGTTGGAGGTTGGAGAGTTTTGAGGGACAGGACAGAGCGTGAAGAGAATACTACACAGGATGAGTCTGGACAAAATTTACCCATTCAAGAAAATCAGGTGCAGGTGTTAGTGAGAGATTCAGAGAGCAGAACAGACAGAGTTACTTACTGGGGCGTGGACTCTTGTGTGGTCCGTGTTATCAATGAGCGATTGGTTGAAAACAAGACATTAGTGCTTTTGTGAGCAGAGACAAAACAGGCCAGGAGACACACAGCAAACGGTCCTCAAAGAACATAACCTGGCCTAAGTCACAAAATCAACTGAGTGGAATGTTAATGGAAAGCTGTGCTGAATTTGTCAATCATTGCTAAAGGGTAAAGCTGCTCTTTAAGAAGACTAAACGCACACATTAAATATTCATTTCACAATTAACTGCTACATCGTGCTTTCTCTTTGCAACAAAATTATTTATTTTGCACACGTCTCATCTTTAAAAAGTGAATAAAGGAGGAATTTGGACTTTTAAAAACTGACTGGACTCGTGATGCCTTTACTGTGTGTCTCCATAGGAGCCAAGCGGCACATTGACAAACAAGATGGTAGCAGTATTAGAAACAACATTCATATAAACATCAACAGTAGGCACAACATTGATAAGAAGACAATTTTTTTTTAAAGACTGAGTTACAGTATGGGCACAGGTAAACACAGAGATGGGCTCCATCAGTCAACACAGGGAAAGAGAACATATTTACTGTATATACCCTTTGAACAAAACCACCACATTGGGATGCAGCTCTCAACACCACTGCCACCTCAGTTCACTCACACGTTTGCATTCTTGTCGGACATGCCAGTAAAAGTCAAGTCAGGAAATCCATGTGCGGGAGCTTCAAAATATTACGCTTAAAATATTCAGAATACTCAAGAGCATTTGGGTGAGGGCTCAAGTACTTCACAGTGGAAGAAAAACTGTACACACACTGAAAACACTATATTAAATATTACAGCTACAGCATCATCTGTTGTTTTGTGCCGTAAAAAGCGTTCTCAGCGAGTGTGTGTCATTTCCGTTTTTCTTCCTTTGATCATGCGGACCAGGTACATGCATTACCAAGGTGAAATGATCATCAGCCCCCGACATGCAGCATCTCTTATTTTTTTTACTGAGCAAATGCTGTCATGCAAGTTTCTCCAGGGTCAGATGGGGCAGGTACTTGTGGGGTTTCAGAGTTGACATCAGAGTTGATACCAGAAAGCCTTAAAGTTCACAGTGTCCTCTCTGAATACAGATGCAGGCCCAGGCGACCCCGTGGTATTCCAGTCTCCTCTATGGACGCTGACAAGGGCCTGACCCTCAGCTGGCTCGACTGACACTAACGCACATCCCTCGCTTTCTTTCTCTTGTCTTTCTCCTGCGGTTTTCCAGTGATCCAATTTACGTCGGGTGAGTTTTATAACAATGGTAGGGTCGAAAGAAAAAGGAAGACAGAGAAAATAAAGAATGAAAGAGAAACAAAGAAGCAAAGACTGAAAAGAGAAAGAAAACGAGAAAAAAAGATAGAAAGAAATAAAGGAAGAGAAAGAAAATGTAATCTTGTAAAATCTTGCACATGCCCATGTCCACTCTTGTGCATGCACATGCACGTCCACCACCTATAACGAGGCATTGTGCGATCAAACTGAGAAACAAACAATCCATTCTGCAGGCAGGAAGCTGGGCATTGAGGAAACAAGGTCACGTTACCTTATGAATCAAATCTTCTACAAGTGAGGGCACCTCAACAGATCAACGCCTGCACACATACTGTTTTTACTTCCTTACACTCTCTCTGAACAACACTGTAATGGACACACCATGTTAATTTGGACACCCTGTCTAACCCTGTCTCCATGACAACAATACAGGCACCTCCCAACCACCCCAGTGTGGAACTGGTAACCATGGAGACCTGGACTTCAATTTGGAGGAAAGCGCTGGCAGCGGGCAGAGGTTTGATAGGAGACCTTTCAGTGAAGACATCTCAGTAAGTCTCTGGTGGGACAGCACCAAATACAGATTCAAGCCCCAGGTGACATTTAAGTGCTACAAGTCAGCACTTGTACAGCAGCTCAACTCGAGGCTCTGTATTGATGACCCTGGGCCTCCCTCTAAAACTGCTCTGCATTATCATAAATCAAATCTATTGGCACTGTGGCTTTGACCTGTATAGACACTCTCTGGAGGGAGGGAGGGGGAGGAGCAGGTCAGGCAGGCAGAGCGGTTGCTTACAAAACTTACTCTGAAGACATGAAGGAGGACAACGGTCCGACCTCCTTCGCTTTCTGCAGCGCATGCTTTTGGTTGAACGCTGCCTCTGCTTCCTCTTCATCCTGATGAAAAGAGGAAAAGGCGGCTGAACAACTCAAACATCCGTGAGCTTGAATAATTAAACAGAGCTGAAGTGAAAAGGAAGAAAGAGCAGAACTGGACATGACAGAGTGGAGAGGTTGATTTAACTATTTAGCTGTAAGCAACATATTCTTACAAGAATGAAAGCAGATGACAGCCCTGTTCTTTCTGTGATATCTTGTTTTTCATTACCTTGGTGAGTTCTTGTGCATTTGCGAGATTATCAACAGCAATGGCCAAGAAGACATTCAGCAGAGTGTCTGGTCACACCTGTGTTAAGGACTGACACAACACTGACTCCAGACAGATAATGGTGCCCGCCTCACACACAAGGTTCACAACCTCACACACGAGACTCACATCCTCACACACAAGACTCACAACCTCACACACAGAGATTCACAACCTCACACATGCAGACTGCATGCTATGTCAATTTTTTGGAAATAGGAAATTGAATGAGAGGTGGAAGTAACAAAAGAATTATGAATAGAAATGGACCGGATTGTGAATGAATGGTAGACAAAACACAGCCTAGTTTATCAAATCAATTGGTAATTTATCATACAATGATAACTTTTTTTCCATTTCACTTTCAGGCCACTTTCCTGAATTTAAAAATGGTACTTTTGTGTTGTGGATGATGAATGACAGGCTTTTACAGATTTTTTGTTCATGTAATTCCACCCTTCATAAAATGGCTTCATACACTTAGAAAAGCCAGAAGACTCAGACATTTTGGTCTGGAGTTGAAGACTTCAATTTAACATAAAAGCAGTTTTTTGTATTAAAAATCTTCTACAAAAAAAACAACAGGATTAAGAGTCTCTGACAGGGGGGTCATGAAGGATACAGTTTCCGAACAATGTGAGCACTATAAAGTAGATGGAGGACCACATTCCGGACTTCACTCCCCCTTGAGAGCGAATGCCATTGTACATGACCTCGTTCCAGTCCTCGCCAGTCAGGATCTGAGAAAATATACGCCCACATTCACACAAAATATCACCCGCAAAACTTTTCTCAACATCAAAGTTGAGCTCAGCTATATTTGCTGAAATTTAAAAAAAAAAAAGCAGTGTGAAGCACAGAGCAATAAATTGTCAGGGTTATTTCCAGACCTGAAAGACGGTCATGATGGCTGCAGGAAAGGTGTCGAAGTTTGTCGGGGTTTGGTCCTCAAAGATGAACCTTTGAAAAAGATGTGACACATATGTTCCTGAAAAAGTACAGTTGTGTCTAGTCAGAGAAAAAGCTGTCTTCCTCCTCTGTGACTGGCCTGGCTGATGGAGCAGAGCGGTTTTGTTTTTCTGTGCTCTGTATTCTAGAGGCCAGTTCGTGCACAAGGTCATGCTTGTCCAAGTCAGCCGGCATTTATTGGAATGACAGCTTGTGGGAAACAATCTAGGACTCGAGGGAAAACCACGCGATAGCCAAACGATTCTCAGTCTCTTGGTGTAATGAAAACAACTGTGAACCGTAGGACAATCTGTCCACTTCTCATATGTGTGACTATTCAATAAAGAGGAAAGCCGTGTGTTTAAGTTTGAAAAATGTATGTCCACTGAAACCAAAGGAAACGTCAACCAAGCTTTATTTTTCAGCCAGATTTATTACATTTGTCTTTTCTACCTTCTGCCTACATATTTTGAAAGTGGAGCACATATTGAATAATTAAGACTGCATGCAGTGCGGACGTAGCATCTCTCTGAGTGCATTTCTAGCTGCTCATAACTTTGTATCGTTACCTGCCGCCGAAGAGCTGCATGCCCAAGAGTGCAAATACAAGGATGAAGAGGAAGAGCAGAAAAATGAGGGAGATGATGGACTTCATGGAGTTCATCAGAGAGACAACCAGGTTTCTCAGAGACGCCCAGTACCTTGACAGACACAAAAAGCCATGTTAATGGGAAAAGAAAGACCAGAAAGTAATAGTATAATTCCGGTATTTTGAACCCCAACAGCAAAAGTAAAAGATTTTGACTTTTGCTTTTCATTTCTTTTTGTAAGCGATATGAATGCAATGGGTGTGAATAAGATCCCGTCAGTTTTTATTTTTGGCTTCAATTCAATTCAATTTGTCTCTGGGTGAAGCTAGTTTTTGGTGCAGTTGGTTGTTTGCTTTGTAAATATTGTGGATGAATGGATGAATCTCCAGCTGACCATGCAACCTTTATTCATTTTTAATACGGAAAACTGCATATCACGGCAACAAGACAAACTTACCCCAACGACAATATTGGTTTTCTTTCAATAGCTTTTCTGTCAACATTGAAATGTTCCTTGTCAACATTTCATGGCAAAGAGTGAGGAGGACTAACTTGGTGATCTTGAAGATCCTCAGCAGACGGAGAGCACGCAGGACACTGATGCCAAAGGAAGTGCCGGGCCTGAAGAAACCCCACAGCACTTCAAAGATGCTGCCAACGATGACCTGAAGAAATATGCATTCATAAGGAGCTGCAGAAACCAATCAAATGTATAACGACAGTAAGGACAAGGTGACAGAGACAGACAGGGGGAGGCATGATGCTGCATCATTTATCAACACAAGCAGTTTAAGCTTGGGTGAAACAAACATGAGGCGAGGGAGACAGAGTACTGACACTGCAGTCAAAGCAGTTAAAGGAGGAGTGGAAGTAGAGGCGCGGTCCCAAGCTGTACATCTTTAGGAACATCTCAGTCAGGAACAGAGCGAGGAACAGGAACTCTGCATAGTCTGGAACAGAAAATAGTCACGGCAGTGATCTTCAGAGCAACTTCACAGCTTTTTACGAAGGTGACACAAATTTTTCTTAACTGCCCGAGCACTTGTCATATTTCATGCTGCTACTGACATGAGGTGTGACTCACAGAGGAAGGTGGACAGCCAGAGAGGCTGGTTGTGGTGAACGATGGCCACACACAGCGTGTTGAGGGCCACGAGGCCAAGCACTGTCCAGTAGAACGTGTGTGTCTTCACCACGCGGCGGATGGAGATGCGCAGGAGACGCTCCTTTCGCCGGAAATAGGCTGCGGGACCCCGTTTGGCACTCCTGATGCTTGCTCTGGCCATGGGGATGCCTTGGGGGAAATGAGAGAGGTGGAGAGAAACAGTACTTGTACAACATGTTCCCACTGTGAATCTTGAGCTGTGCTCCGAACAGTGTGATGTTTACAGCCTGATCAACTATGCACTAGAGTATGCCTCACACAATCTATGCCCATATTTATGAGCCCGTCCAGACTCCCACTCACCCACAGAGGAGATGTCACCATATTGTTCCTCCCCTGGTTGCCCCCGATGCACCACATCCATGCCTCTCCTCTTGATGGTGGTGGCTCTCTTCAACACTGCCGGGAAAGGCATGATGAACATAAAACAAGTACAGTATAAAACAGTATAACTAACATGTTAAATTAGAGGCATCATACTGTACTGCAGGGCAGTGACACAAGGCCAAGTTTTGGGCAACATTGTTCAAGCATTTTTGCCTTGTTGACATCAAGTTGAATCATTGATTAGATTTGGATTGTTGTATATCAACATGGCCCCAAAAAATGCACTTTGTATGACCACCCCTACATTTTAAAGACAACCGTGGGAAGAAAATATGTGTGGAGTCTGACAATGCAATGAAACGGTAATGATGAAGGAAATGTGACAAGCTCATGCCTGTGAAGTTTTAGCAGAAAGGGAAAGTTGAGGTCATTAATGCTGCAGTTGAATGAGATGAAAAATGTTCTTTTGAATGTTGGTGTAATGATCCAAAACGGCTGAACGGAAAACTTTCTGCTTCTATTTTAACATCTCTGTCTTGGCAAACCATGCTCTGAGGCAACTTGGCGGTCCATGCATCATTTGCTATTCTGCCGTGTGCAAGTGCTGCCATACAGTGCCAGGAGACATGCCGTGCAGTGCGCACACATGCCGAGGTGAGTATGGTGTGTGTGTCTTTTGACCTTTTCACTAACAGATGTGCTTATGATTAGCTTTCAACCTACCCATCTCACACCTTCCCACTACCTCGTGATTTCTGAATCTACTCTAGGTCAATATTTGCTTGAGGACTTTTTAAATAAGCCACTGATCAAACACACGTCACACACACACACACACGCACACACGCACGCACACACACACACACACACACACACACGCATTTCCAGATCAGAGGTTGCTAAGGCAACCACAGTGCGCCATCTCCCTTTTTAGTCAACGCACTCAGAGCTTCCATCCGAGCAGCTGGTGCCACGGTCTGTTTTTACTATATTTGCATCATTGAATTTATTTTCAGGGTGTCAGTGTACTTCATGTGACAGAGACATACTGAACCAGAAACACTCCTTAGTTTTCTAGTTTGAATGTATTTATTAGTGTACATTTGACCGTGTGTGTGTAGTAGATGGGGTGTGCAGCTGGTGAGGCAGAGCGCAGAACATAGGGAGGTTCTCACCATAGGTACCACCTGTACTCCACTCTGGGAGCATCCTGAGAGCTGCCAATCAATCAACATTTAATAAAAAATCCTGCTGGTTCAGCGAGGAGGAAAGGTCAGAGTAGAGTGTAGAGGGTCAAAGCGGGTACTTAACTGACTGTGAAGCACCGAGTAGTTTAACACTATCAGTGCTCACGCTCTCTATGTGACATTAGGAGTTGTATAGTGAGATATGACTGTTATCTGTGCAAGTGTATCATGGCAGCAACAAACTCCGGACAGCTCAAATCTTTGATGTATTGAATTCAATATTTTTATAACAGGTTACCAAAATAAAAGTTTGGTCCACAGAAATGCTGAGGGTTTACTTACACACACAATGCTGCTGTGGGCTAAATGCTCACATCAGCATGCTTGTACACTCACAGGGACAAAACTGCAGTGAGATTTATGACAGCTCAGTCTGATCCCCACTGTGGGACCTGATGTTGAATCGTGACACAATTTGAGAGTGGATTTCCATAAGAATGATTACACAACTTTTGACACCGATTTCTCTTATTGACACCAAAAGAACTAATCAAGTACAACTATTGATGCAAATTTTACAAGTTTTGAATGTAATTGGTCATAAACCAATGAGTTATTGTATAATTTCTGACTAAATGGCACTTAATTAAATGTTAGGTGATTATTACATCCGTATTAAAAGATTATTAATAGTGTTGATGGTAGAATCACAAATAAGCAACACAAATCATAATAGCATGAGCCCAAGTAGCCTTCACAAAGCATTTGAAAGCTTAAAGTTGAAACAGAATGTGAAGCAATGTGTGAGTAGCAGGCTGACGATTTGCGCCGTGTAACCAGTAAAAACTAAAACTTCTCACCATCAAGGGCAGAGGGTCCGGAGTTCTTATTCTCCTCAGCAAGCATCACCTCCTCTGGAAAACAAAGAGTTGCAGAATGATCAGAAATGAGCAGCAGACGACCGCCCAGATGGAGAGATTTACTGGCATCTTTGGTAACTATAACAGACACCAGAGGTTGCATCTGGTCGTCCCATGTTCCACAATTGACAGGATTAGTAAAGTGAAATATTGATTTTCCTTTCCCAATCAAGAGCCAAAGTACTAGTTCTGGGACTGAAGTCACCTGCTCTGTCGATCCAGGCCCGGTAACCGTTGAGCTCTCTCTCAATCTGCTGTTGGCGTCTCAGTTTCATGAAGGCCCTGCGGTTTTCCACCCTCTCTCTCTCCTTGGCAAATTCCCTGCAGAAAAAAAACAAACCACAGAAACATGTATTTACTGTTTCAGGGTATACGAATAAATAAAAAATGTATTGCAGACAATCAGAAAAGTGCTATTGCTGTCTGGAACCAAGCTTGTCTTCATTCAATAATGAGAGGAGAGGTCTCTTCTCTTTACTGTGGACATAATTACAATTGACCTTTGATTAACCTTTTTGTAAAACTAATTAACGTGAACAGACTTTGACACTTTACACTGAAACAACACAATTGTGTATACCCGCAGCAGATTTCACAGATTCTTCAAGGATGTGGTCTATTGTTGAAGTCTTTGAAGGCCCTGAAGATCAGGATGAACCTGTGCCCTCAGAATTCAGATTCAGATATGTACATCATACATGGTCACAGAGAGCACAACGAATGGTGCATTTGAGCAGCCCTCATTTCTAAGTAAATCAATCCTCTTTGTCATCTGTTGGACATAAGGCCACAGTGAGTGCCCGCATTTGGGCAGATCTCTGGTTCTGGATCTCTGGTTGAATCCCATGGTCAAACCCCCTAACTTGGAGTGTTGGTGGTTGGTTGGTGTGGTTTGACCTTTGTATGGCCCCTCATTTAACACCAATGTGACTTCTCCCAAGCCTCTCAACAAGGAAGGTAAAAGCAGCAGGATAAGCCTTGATAAAACAACATGTGCAGGCTGCTTATACACGTGAGACAATTTCTCACTTTGAGAATCCACACAAAGTGAGGTGAAAACCAGCGTGAGCTTCCACACAATCCATCAAACTTGAAGCACAGTGACTTTAACAGTGACTGGTGCAAAAACCTGGTAAATATGATGTGACGCAGTACGTCTGTCTGGCAATCAGAGGCTGAAAACTCGATACTCGATAAGTTTAAACAGGGAACTTGGAACTAAATAGTGAACCTACCCAGAGAGAACTCCCAGCACCAGGTTCAGGACGAAAAAAGAGCCGATGATGATGAGAGGGATGAAGTAGATCCAGTTCCAGTTGGGGCCCAGGGCATCGTCAGTCTGAGACATCAAAAAGAGAAAAATAAGTTTTAAACTCAGTAAAATCAAGTCAGACCGGAGCAGACTCAACTCATGCTGCCATTGCGACACAAGACAGAAATACACAATGTAGGTGTTCGGGCGGCTGCTGAAGGTTCGAGCCAGAGTGCAGGCGGGGCACCGAACAGAGACATCGTGTGTATTGATGTGCTCCAGCCTCGCACAGAGAGTGTGGAGGAGAGTAGAGGCACTCTGTGAACTGCTACTTTATAAAGCCCATATCCAGTGTTCTGCTTCACTACTTTAAAGCACCTGTACCTGAGGAAGAACACATGGTGAGTGTTTTCTCAAGGATTCTAGGTTTGGTTTGAAAATGGACAAGATCAAAAGTGTGTGGCAGGGAAAGATTATGGAAACATCTCTATAAATAAAACACTGTAAAAAGAAAAGAATACAAAACAGTCCAGTGTCATCACTGTCACTATCACTGTCAAACTGAATAAGCTCCAGGCACTTTAATGGTACACCATACTAATACTGGGAAGATGGTAAATTTGTGGCCATAAAGGCATGAACATGGTCAACAATAACCAGGTAGGTTGCGTCATTCATACAATGTCTGATTGGTTTTAAGGGGCCACAAGTGTGACATGGAAACATTCCCTACACCATCAAACCATCACCACCAGTCTGGACTGTTGACCAGAGGTTGGATCCATGGATTCATGCTGATGTGGCAAATTCTGGTTCTACCTCAGTAGAATTGCAGACGCATTTGACCAGATTACATTTCTATTTTTTCTACTGTCCAGTTTTGGTGAGCCTGTGCCCACGGCAGCTTCAAATACCAATTTCGTGGCTGTCAGGAGTGGAACCCGACGAGACCCATTCTGAGCAAACCTCGGAGACTGTTGTGTGTGTAAATCCCAGGAGAGCAGCAATTTCAGAAATACTCAAACCAGCCTGTATGGCGCCAACAGTCATGCTCCTGAACTGCATATGTATGAGTTTTTTTGCATTACACTTCTGCACAAATAAACAGGGGAACAGGTGGTCCTATTATACTGTATATCCATACGTAGAGACAAGTCATTTCAAAGGTGTGCAGGCCCATAATACAAGGAGGATTTTTATAATTTGTTTTAATTTATTGTGTCAGTGACATGATTTTTTTTACAGTGTGCCTGTCTGAACAGGATCTTGTAATTCTGCGCTACTGCAAGCAGATGTATGTGAGCATGATGGGACATGATAAGTTGGATGGTCATACAGGCCTCAACTACATCACACTAGCAAATCATCCAGTGCTTTCCTTTCTGTCTACTTACTGTCTGAGTGGGTCTGCCTGCCTGCTCCTTTCACTCTGACATGGACGCTCGTGAGGCACAGTGGAGCATCTCATCCCTGTCTGACAGTTACTCTACAGCAGGAAATTACATTATTACTGGTTTCAGGGCTCATTACTTGAACACATGTCTCTGTGAGATGCAACATGATATGTACTGTTTTCCTGCTTGCTTTTGTAAGGCTTTAGGGGATTTTTAAAAACATTTCCTGCTGTAGGGCTGGTGGATCTCGAAAAGTCTCTTCGGGACAAAGCGATTTTGAGCATAAGAACTTTCAGTTTCTTTGCCAAGCTCAGCTCGTAAAAAGCAAGTTGCACGCGGTTATACATTTTTCAGGGCTGATGGCATAAAAATGGCAAGCTCAGAGCAAAACAGGAATCGACACAGCGCTCTGCAGTTTCAATACTAGAATCACAACCCAGTAACCTCCCTCCCCATGTGCTCCATCCACAGGCAAACAGTCAGAGCGGCGAGGACGCAGGTCTCTAATTTAGGTGTGTAAACTGTAACAAACCACTCCCACACCTCAATAATTTGCAGCAAACCAGAAAAATATTAGTGAGTTGTGAGCTGTCTTACATTGTAGAGGACAGTGGTCCATCCCTCCATGGTGATACACTGGAAGACAGTGAGAACAGCAAACAGAATGTTGTCGAACTGGGTAATGCCGTCATTAGGGCCAATCCAGGTATCGTTGCAGGTGTACTTGGATGGACACTGACGCACGCCACACGGGAACTCAAACTCAGATGAGTCCACCGTCTCATTTTCTGAACAGAAAAGTGTGGAAATAAAAAAAGGATAAAAGTACAGTATGTTACAAGTACAAGTACAGAAATACATATGACTAGAGCTCCATAAAACAGACAATAGACTTCTCATCTTCAATGTACTGCAATATTCCCTTGCATTGAAAAGTTATTACCATGGGTAATCACGCCCATTTGAAAGCGATCATGCTTTCAACAACTTTCTCACAAGAATCTGGGAGTAGGAATCTTTCTCTCTAATGTCTACTGATATTGAAGCTCGAGCACATAAGGTTTCTCTAACAATGCTCCCAGTGAGCAATGTTGACCCAGTAGTATTGCTTTACATTTCACAGTGAATTCTTGGCCTCAAAGACGTTTTATTGGATAAATATTCAATCAAGTCGCAGGTCAGAATGTGCAGTAAGAATGAAAGTGAGACTATAAACAGTGGAAGAGCAAAGTACCTGTCGGCATAGTAAACGTGAATATCCACTGACAGAAAATACTTCAACGTGTCTGTTACCTCACTGTTCATTCCGCTTCAGTGTGACAAGAACTGCTTGGTGGTTAATGACAGCCGTGAATGTACAATAAGTCATTGTGGTGCAAAGCTTCTGTTGGATTTAATTATACAGGACAACACTGTCAGCTTGATTTGTCCAAGTCTCCAGGTGCAGCCTGGCAGCCCATTGTGTGCACCCATGTGTGTGTGCATTTGTGCTTATGATAATAGAGCCCCTTCCTAAACAGCTCTGTAAATATTCGCGACATAAAGCCACATATGCAACCTTCACATGAACAACAATAATGACAACGGAATGAGCTTAATCCTGTCTCTTTGCTTCTACGCTCTGTGACTCAGTTTGTTGACAATAATAGTTCTAAAATGAGTCTTTTATTGGTTCACAATTATGCATTGTCCAGATCCATTTTATAGGTTCTTCTCTTTTGTTTCGTCCATGCCATCAGTGTCTTTAGATTTGTTGAAGCAATTCCCTGACTTTTTTAATTAAATTAAATCAGATCTTGGCTTAAGACAAGTAACAATGTCTGTAATAACAGGATGTCACTATTGGCTCTGTCAATACTGTAGGATATGTAGGATATGCATTCTTTAAGTAGACTGTATAAATAAGCACCACAATGCGTAGACTGTATGCAAACGGCTTGTAGGTGCGGTATGTGCTGTATGTATGCTACAGAGATGAACTATGAGTGTATCCATACCCAGTATTCCAGACTGTTGTGTGCAGGTGTAGTGCAGTTTGCCGCTGTAAAACTCCAGGCCAATGATAGCGAACATGAGGATCGCAAAAAACAGGAGCAGGCCGATCTGCAGCAGTGGGACCATGGCTTTCATGATGGACTTCAGGACTATCTGCAGACCTGGAAGTAAAGCGGCAGAATTGATGTAAAAAACACAACTCCTGAAAAAAAGAGATACACTTTACAATTGGCAAAAATTGGCAAATACTGTCAACACTTGATAATAAATTAACTATTCAAGTACATTTTAAGCAAAAATGTCAAAAATGACGTTTCCACCATTCCAATTTACTGGTTCTCTTGGTCTCAAATGAAAGTGAATCTATCAATTAACCAAGTCACTGAGAAAACCATCAGCAGACTGATTAATCATCAGAATGGTGGTGGTGTTGCAATGGACTGCACTATACAGTAGTGTCTAATGTATATATATATATATATATCAATTGATATAACTGTGGGGCTTACTGGGGATGCCTGAAACCAGCTTGAGGGGTCGAAGCACTCGCACCGCCCTCAGAGTCCTCAGGTCCACTGAGATGTTCATATGTGCCCCTGCTGCAGCCAGGATCCTACAGAAACAAACATGCACACATGTCCATTTGCAAACCCACACAACGAGAAGACAGACGGAGCGCATTTTCTGGTGTCTTGCAGATGCATAGAAATGCTACAGTTTCACGGTTTATGAGCTGCGCGGCGCTCAGCGACACTAAGGCCATCATACATGGTGCAGGGGGGCGGCTGCAGAGCTTAGATACGGAGTGTGAGGACGTTCGAGGTCTCCAGCGGGCAGAGAAAGCAGAAAGCAACAAGGATGCTTTTGGGGCTTTTGACGGTTTCCCTGTGTGTGGGAGGACGGCTGTGACAACTGCTCTTTAGGAGGACAACAAAGAGAGCGGCTCCAGCCAGGGAAGGCAGGACACCCTAGGGCTGGAGAAACACAAAGCACACACACACACACACACACACACACACACACACGCACACACACACACTCATTAGACCTATCTCGGCTACACAAAGCCAGAATCTTTCAGAAGCTCCATTTTACTTTGGTTCATTTTGTTCCTCCAGCCAGTGAACACACCTTTGTGGCTTCAAACCCTCAGACTGATGAGGAAAAGAAAAGCAGTGTCCAACGGCCCCCACCCTTTCCCCTATCGCTTCCTCATTAGTCTGCCTTCCTGCCTCTTTTCACACCCTCATGTGTTGCTCTTCCTGTTGCTCTTCACCCGTTTTTCAACCCTCTTCCCAATTATTCCTGAACCTCTGACTCTTCACTCCACTTTTTCCTTTTTCCACTGACCTGAACCACCCGTCAGGATCAGAGACGGATGGAGAAGTGAGGTGAAAACAAAAAGTAAACAGTAAAAACAGGGAGTTAGGATTATGTTTTTGCCATAGAAAGAATGGAAACAGCATTTTATTTCAAGAGTCTAAAGTTAGAGAGATTCATAACATTTGGCTTTTCCCAACTCCATTACCACAATGTTCATTGTCCTGAGCTCCTCCACTGCCCAGTTGCTAAATAATGACGCTCATTAGATCGTGAAGAGACAAAGATGAAGGCAACAACAAACAGGATAGGAAGGTAACTGATATGTGGATTATGTAAAAGGGCTGCAGCTCAGTAAGCACATGATTTATGTGCACTTCGGTCATAAAGAGTCGTCTTTGGTCCAGTTATTTGCTCTAAAATGATTACATGCTATCACACCTCTTACAAAAAAAACCCCAGCAACATAGACTCAATTACATCACTGTGATAGGGGGGTGAGAATTAGTCCCGTCTACAGCAGACGCAGAGTGTCATGTGATTTAATTAAGAGAAGAAAGAGAGAGGGTGAAAGATGGAGAGTGAAGGGAGAGAAGGATTAAAATAGCTCACCACCATCATCCACACAAATATAGAAATGGAATTATCCTCATGTGTCTCACACCTCTGACTATTCCCGTTTGTATCCCCCCCTCCCATTTTCACACCAGTCTCAACAACTCATTTTCGTCATACCTCGTCGTTTCTTTCCCCCCTCCTTTTACTCCAATCATTTCATCCGCATGTCTCCTGCTACCTCCGTCATTTCACCCCCCACTTCCTCCATCTTTCCACAGACCATTAGTCAGTCAAGGCTGCCCTTTAGTTGTTATGGAGACTATGGAGGATGGAGGGTCCAAAAATGGCTGCCTCATTAGGCCCGCTGTTAGTTCAGAGGATGTCCTGGGCCCCAGTTTCTAATAATGACCATTTGTCGATTTTAAGAGTGTTTCCTGAGAGCAGGATACTCTTGAAGTCCAACTAAACTTTCAAAGAAAACCCCACATTCTTTTATTTCTCATGCTGTCAATGTCATTTTGAATTTTGCTTGTTTGGAAGCTTGTTTAAACCAAAGTGCAAGAGAAGACACGATGTGTTCATGTGGGATATTTTTAGGGAACGTTTGTTGCTGTTTCTTAGTCTGTGGCTCTTCAGTGTCTGTGTCCTGGGCTGCAGCCTTGAGGTCACTATCCCTGTCACGCTAATAATACGGTGCCAGTAAATACCAAAGCCTAAAAGAGATGAACTGCCTGATTGGTTCGACGCAAAGAAGTTGTCCATATACAGGATGTACAGTGGGAAACACACGGGAAATGGCAGGAAAGGTGTGTGATACTGCAAAAAAAAATAATTACCAGAATTGGGGTGAAAAACTACTGCTTATCGTAGCTCAGCGCTCTCCAAGGTGTTCACGACAAAGTCATATAACAGGTAACTGACTCATGTCATATATTAAAGAAATAAAATACAAGGCTTAAATTAAACAAAAGATATTAACACCATTTTACAATTCATCACACTTTCAAACCGGAAAAATTCGGTCCGATTGCAGGTCTACAATGAAAGCTCTCTGCCTGCTTCTCCTCTTGCAGCTGGAACTTCGTTTTTGAGTATCTCACATACACGAACACATTTAAACATTTATCTCTTACATCCTGGCTCTGCTTACATTTTCATCAGCGTCTTGGTTTAAATAGCTTCTTATAGGCTATAATGGTCAGAACTGTGATATTACATCTTTGAAGACTATAAAAAAGATAGCCAGAACAGAAATGAAGACTACTCCTTCTTCAAGTGTTTTTATGTCTTCTTCAAATTATAACCGGTTGTTTATTTATTTATTTTCATAATCTTCCTAACCCTGAAATGCTTTGGCGAAACAGGTCTCTCCCTCTTTTTTTTTCCTCCGTCAAGAAAAGTGTGTGCTAGATTTGTTACCATTTGCTAAATATGAGGTGATCAGGACGGCTCGGCGATTGAATCCCACCAGTCACTTTATGGGCATCTTCCTTGACAACGCACATCTGACAGGTGCCCCGTGTTTCTACGAGCTAATAAAGTCACTTTTTGTCACCAGGAGCGGTCGCACAATAAGGTCTCTGCAGGCGTCATGTGAGACACACACTGTGGTGAACCGAGCCTGATGCCCTGGTCCGAGTTGTCAGCCACGATAAGTGAGTAACAGCGACGTACCCCGCGGAACTGACAGCTCCCCGCAGCGTGACAAATCTGTTGTGACAACCGCCCAAGCTGTGACAGCGATAACGTTGTGGCTTATGCTCCATGTCACTGTCAAGCTGCAAACTCCGATGACATGTGCACACCTGACTATTGTAATGATACAGCAGGTGTTATTTACACCCCTGGTCCACAGCTCTGAAGCCACGAGGTAACAACGGTGCATCGTAAGTGGTATTCTCAGCGAAGAGTATATTTCTGTAGAAGAAATCTTCACAGTTCGTTCTCTCTCTCTGTTTTTGGTGATTCGGTGAGATTTCGCCACGATCTCCATCGGCCTCTCCCTCGCTCTCCTGTCATTTCAGTCATTCGCTGCAGCCGTCCTCCAACGCAACACCTCCATTTTTTTCCCAGCTTGGCCAGACCCAGCAGAGTCCACTCATCATCACCTTCAGATTCTGAGCTTTTTATTTCTCCTCTTGTTGTGCATGGCAGTAACACTCGGTTCAACTATCTCTCCTTGTCGAAATGAAAACCTCTCAGTCACTTCTGATACTGACACAGGTAGGATCACATCAAACAACCTCCTCAAGGTGAAAATCAAACTTTCCCTGAACTGCTTTTGGTAAGACAACTTATACATTTCTCAGCTACTGGTATATAGTTGGGAAGCGTCGTGTGGGAGTTTAATTCACCACACAAACATAATGTGTCAGTGTGTACTGTAAGTATCCAGGACACCAAGCACCATGAAGAAACACAATGTGAGATGATGAAGCTGGAATCATTTGCACATGGGCTAATGACAGCAGAAAGTATTGTGTGGCAGGAAGTCGTCGTTTTTTAAATCAGATAATTTTTCTGATTATGAAGGACGCTCCCTTTTGAATCTTCCAGTCACGCCTTCCAGTTACCGTCCAGCGGTGACTCAGCTTTTGCATTCGCATGGTGAGCGGTCAATTTGTCCTTCAAATGATTGCGCAACACAGTCGGTGCACAGCAATCACACCAGTATTTAGAAGGAAACACACAAGTGTGTGTGTGCAGCATTTACCGACACACACTTGTCTTCATCATGAAGACTTGTGATTCTGCAGCACAGATCAATTAAAATAGCTGCTCTGGTGGCCAACAGTGCTGTGGGTGGTGTGTGTGTGTGTGTGCGTGTGTGTGTGTGTGTGTGTGTTTGTGTGCGTGCGTGTGTGTGCACAGCAGATTTCCTTGACATAAAGAATTATGTGGAGCAACTCCCACAGTTATGCTGTGGTTGGTTTAGTTGATATAAGCCTCTTTGCCTCCCACAGTGTGCTCTCTAATTTTAATTCTCCCCCATCTGTCTTTTTTACTTCTCTTCCTCTCTGAAACACACACACACACACACACACACACACACACACACACACACACACACACACACACACACACACACATAGAGTGACCCCCCCCCCCCGCCCCGCCTACATTCACAAACAAGATGTTCCAGTTGTTATGCAAGATCGAATGTTACTGCTCCTTAAATCAACAGCCTGGGACAGGGGCCCAGCTTTATGTGAATTAGTTACCAGCTGAATATTAGCCTGCATATTGGTTCATGTGACAGTTTGCTAAATGTTTGCTGAATAATTGATTTGGGTAAATGATTTATTAGCCATCTGTTGGAAGAGAGAGAGAGAGAGAGAGTGAAAGATGATAATTTAGTATCGAGCAGGAATGAATTCTTGGCAGATCTTCTCTTTCTGGGTCACAAAAGTTCACATAGAGCAAAGCGCCAAATACAGTATGTTTTTAATAAACCCTGAATAAACAAAAGCAAGACAAGATCTCTCCTGAATTAAAAAAAAGTAAAAGATTTAGATGCAACAATGCATCTCGTGGCATCTTTGTATCAATATGTCTTGTGCTGTGGGCTGGACTTTGGTTGCTGGTCTTCAGAGTGATTTACCACCAGACCAACCACATATTATATACTGTACATATTTTTGCTGATGCCACAATCTGTGGTTGATTGAGGGGAACATCCTTCGATCTTATGATCTTATTTCCACCCGAGCCAGACTCATGCGGATTTTCAGGGTGTCTAAAACACATAGTCCTAATATAATTCACCATCAACCATGGCTTTTGAATTCAGGCTTCAAACATGCCTCCACTTGCGTCCGGTGATCCGACATCTCTACAGTAAGAACAGGGGAGTGGGCCTGATTCAACACACAAGATTTCAACAATAACTTGAGTTGTGGGAGAACTGTGTTCCCCATCTAGTTTGTCAGGCGAGTCTTTTACCACAGCCGATACAGGAGCAAATGTCAGACTGCAAAGGGGGATGCACTGCATGAGTAAAGGGTTGTCTGCCTGAAATCCAGTGAGTAAAGAGAAACTGTCTGTTCATGATGAATGAATCTCAGCTCAATCCCCTTTAAGTAACTCTCACTAATGAGTGAACTGAATTGAATTTGACTTGACTTCTGAGCTAACACCAGGACAGCTTTCATCGGAGTGTAGCACCTCATCTTCTCTGATCAAATACTGGACTCGATTGCATCAAGCCCTTCAACGTGGTCTTTGTTTCACAGCCCCTTCAGCCTCTTCATAGGGATGAAGAGGCTGAAGAGAGGCAGGGGAGATATAGAGAGTGAGGAGGGGGAGGGCAAACAGGGACAGAATGGGCTTGTTAGATCATCAGTTTCCTTCACATCTTCTTCTTTAATTTCACTGACTTAATTCAGGACCACTGCTAAAACAACCTTCTCCTTTGGGATGTCAGTTCAATGTCACTAAAGAACGTACATGATGACTTTGCCTTTTTTGTGAGTAAAAAAAGGCTTGTTGAAACACACACCTGCAAACACACAGGCACCCGTGCACCCACACACAGACTGACAAATCTTTTCTGGTCCCCTCTAATTGTAGAGACACTGACCAGGGAAGCAGCAGGACATGGGGACAGTGACAGCCCGACCTGGGGGCGGGGTCCTCAGTCACCACGGTAACAGCTCAGGGCGACACGTCCACTCCCGCTGTGTCAGAACTCATCAATCGATCATACAACAGATGGAAAATAAGACTAGAGAGGTAAAGTCTGTCTGTGTGTCTGCATATGAGTGCGTGTGTGTGTGTGTGTTTGTGTGTGTGTGTGTGTGTGTGTGTGTGTGTGTGTGTGTGTGTGTGTGTGTGTGTGAGTGTGTGTGAGTGTGTGTGAGACAGCTCTAACAGGTGTATGACTGCCAAACAGACAGAAGGTGTTGTTGGCTAAAAACATGCAGTAGTGCCACATTTGGTTCATGCACATGACTGAAACACACACACACACACACACACACACACACACACACATACACACACACACACACACACACACACACACACACACACACACACACACACACACACACACACACACACACACACACACACACACAAACACAGGTTATGGAGTCAGCATTCAGTGAGCCAGGTACAGGTGACAGTATGTTCACATCTCGATTTAAATAATGAGATAATAATCTCACGACAATTGTGCGGCTCAACTATAGCAACAGAAGCTGAAGAAAAGAGAGAAACAATGGACACATCAGGGGAAGCGATGGGGGTGGATGGAGGATTAAACAAATAAATCTGAGTGAAAATGTAAATACAGAGGCTAAGAAACCAAGCAACGTTTTTGCTGCCCAATACTAAAAGCTGCTGTGAGCTATCAGAATCACTTGTGTTGGTTCTCACTCCAACACGAGTTTATACACGAGTATATATATATGTATATATATATATATATATATATACTGCTCTCCTCTCTCTTTCCCGCACCTTTCTGTCTTACAAGCTTTTCTGAAAGAGACCTTAACAACCCTCTTTTTCCTCCTCCCCCCACTCAAATGATCCTGTACTTAAACAGCCATGTTAGACAAAGTTGAAACCCTCTCTTCTCCAGTCTCCTCAGCTTTCATTCTCACCAACCCCCACCTCCCGACCCAAGTGTCTGGCACAGAGTGATGACACAAACCCTTGGTGGGCGTCGCCCTCTGCCAACTGTTGCCAGTCTAATGGAGGGCTTGCCAGCGAATGAGACTGCAAAGGTGCCAATTAACATGTATGAGATTACGCACAGAGGCATCCCTCTTATTTCCTCCTGCTCTATCTCTTCACTCTCTTTGTCTTTGCTCCTGCCATGTTTTTCTCCTGGTTCTCAGTCCTTCTGTTTTTTCTCACTCTCCCTCACAGCTTGCCTTGCCAGCAGCAGTGATTTGCTTGGGAAGCATGCGTGATGGCCTGAGAAGCGAATTTCAATCACAACACTCCTCAGCTACACGACAGCATCCTTTGAGGAAACAGCCATCTGCTTGAACGCCCCTCCTCTCACTTTCTCTGTGTAATACCATCTTGAAAACAGCCAGGCAGCTTGCTGAGGTAATCACGGCCTCCAACGTTGACACTGTCAGCAAATGCCCCTGTAATTACACATGTTTGCACATTCTGCTGCGTGAGTCAGGGGTATCCATGGAGGAAAGGTTAGCAAGTGTTGTAGTCAGTCAGGTGTTGTTCCTCTATGGGCAAAACACTCTGTAACACAGTGAAATTAAGGTTCCTACCTGCGTGACTCGAGGAGACGAGGTATCTAGAAGGTTCTTTCCTTCTAACTTTTTGGCTTAAACTTGTCATTATGATGTTAAAACTGGTTGCACAGTGTAATGGCAATAGAATAACGACACAATCCATGCTTATATTGGTTGGAACCACTAGGTGCATGGAAGTTGTCGGTTGTCTCTTTCATGGTTTATCTTAGGGCTTTTTCTTATTTGAATCAGCGATTATACCATGTGAATTTGGAGGCATGCTGCTTGTGGCGATTGTGTGGGGGTCCGTAGTGTATCTGCGACACAGTCTGTGACCCTTCCTCTCTGCAGAGGCTTCCTAATTACTAACTGATAAGCAGCGCTGGTGACTCATCTAATATTAGCAGATCTCATAAGCTTCATTCACTCTCTAATAAGGTTGCAAACCACAAGCGATGGCCTGTAGGTGAGGGAATTCGTGTGTGTGTGTGTGTGTGTGTGTGTGTGAGAGAGAGAGACAGATAGAGCAAGAACATTATCATTAATTTATCTTTGCTGAGGCCAGAATGATAATTTAGAGAGAAATCTATCTGCAGCTGCACTTCATCATGCTGACTATTAATAAAATGAAACCTGGAAGCTCATTTCTTCCAGATCGAGTAGGTCTCCTCCCTGAGATCAAATCATTTGCTCAAATTCAACCTTCAGCACATAAGTGACGTATTAGGGCCTTAGCTGTTTTATATATTAAAATCACTTTTACCACTTTTTGTTTGTTTTTGTTACTGTTCCTTCATCTTACAACCAAATTATAGCTCAGTAAATTGCAGAGAAGGCTTATGGTGAATGACACCAGAACCTGCCATTTGATAGATATTCCAAAAGTCTGTTGCTGAAAATCCTATGTAAATGCATTTTAAGACATTTGTTTGTCATGTCTTCTTTAAACTATTTTTTTTTTATAGCAACAGGAAAAGCAGGGGAGGGAGGGGATGGAATGCAGCAAAGGGCCAAAGCTGAATTCAAACCCATTTCTGGAGTGAGTCAAATGCCTCAGGAAACACTAACCAGAAGAAAACAACACATCAATAAGTGCTGCCTCATCCATCTGTCTCCGTTGGGAGAGCCTCCGGAGACTTCAGTCTCTTCCTCCCTGTCCCTTTTCAGGCAGGTAAGATTAGAGGATCCATTAGCATGTGTCTGTCTCACTGGGTTCTAATAAAGCGTCTAATTTTGGTCGTGTGGTGAGTTGCCGTGGGGCCGACTGTCCTCACCCCTGCCAAACATCAACTGATCAACATGCTGGAGAGGGGGGAGGGGCTCTCTGACTATTCCTTCCCTACAATCTTCAACATCACTTAGCAATACACTTCCCTCCTCCGCTCCCCGACAGTGGAGCATCGTTAGGAAGCCTGAGCCTCATTAATAATTGAACAGCCAGAATTATGTAGAATTCTCTAAGAACCTTGTCTGCCACCCTTTGTATTTTTGTCCTGTGAATTGATTTATATCACAGCAGAGTGTGTGTGTTTGTGTGTGTGAGTGTGTGTGAGAGAGAGAGAGACATAGAGAGAGAGAGAGGGAGAAGAGAGTGTCAAGGTTAATCTGATATCTCATCAAGTTCCTCCTTTAAAACCATAAACATGTCTGCCCTGAGGGTGAGGCGCCTCCCTCTCCTGTAAATGGTTTGAAATGCCCTTTATATAAATCAACTTTTCCCCACAGAACCGACTAACTGGAAACAGAAACTCCCGTGGGTCTTTAACTTCAGTGTAAATGATGAACTGTAAGTAGATAGAGAGAGGTGATGGTTCATGAGCCGTGACCACCTCACGACAGTCCACGGCTACTTAACTCAGGCTGAAATGAAAAGTGACCTCTGGGGTTTACGTGTAAACAAACCAATGGTATGGTTACATTAAGAATGTAACTACCAATTATTTAAATTACGGATTAATCCATCAATTATTTTCTTTTCTTATTCTATTTTCTTAATTACCACCTCTGAAGACATGGAGACAGACTGTGGGTTGCTTTTAGTGGGAGTGAAAACCAACAATGAGAAAAAGGTCTCCAATGACATGGGTTTCCATCACCATTCATCACTAAAACCTCCAACCGCCGTCCCCTTTTCAGTTGGCAAAATAAATCCAAAAATATTTCCCGTGTGTAGGAGTTTAAGAGCAACAAGCATAAAGGGAAGCAGACACTCATACTGGAACAGCAAACCTGCCAGAAATAACTGAGCTGCATATATAAAAACAAACAAACCAACAATTAGGAATGACCCAAGAACACTGTGTGCAAAAAATCTCACAAAACCACCATCCTTTCAATTCATAATCCTGTTACACACACACACACACACACACACACACACACTCACCCACTGAGGACGACGATGAAGTCCATGACGTTCCATCCGTTCCTGAGGTAGGAGCCTTTATGAAATACAAAGCCCAAGGCGATGATCTTTATCCCGGCCTCAAAACAGAACATCCCGATGAAGTAGGGCTCTGTCTTTTCCTGTTAATGCAAAGCAAGCATGCAGTGAAAAAAACCATGGTTATTATTTTCGTTATATGATTATAAATTGATGCACGTTGGTTGCAGGTGTGTGTCAAGACTGGGGTTACATTTTTTCATCACAGGCAGAATAGACCTGTTCATTGAATTTCAAGCAACTACACAGAGGATTGAAGTGTGTGTGTGTGTGTGTGTGTGTGTGTGTGTGTGTGTGTGTGTGTGTGTGTGTGTGTGTGTGTGTGTGTGTGTGTGTGCTTCCAGATGTTTCCATGTGTGAATTTCTCACCAGTCTCTTGGACATGGGTGTTTTGTCCTCTCCAGGAAGGTGCTGCTCCAGGGCCAAGACGATACAGTTGGCGATTATGGTGGTGAGGATCATGTACTCGAATGGAGTAGAAGGCTGAAGTTAAAGAACTTAATGTAGCAAAATGATTTTATATTGAAATTCTAGTAATAGGGCTGTTGGTTATATATATTTTGACTTTTTTTTGCAAACAAATCCCATGAAAAGATCAAAACCAAACATCATCGTGACATCGTCAGCTTCCCAGTATCAACTACTCTGCCTGTGGCTCTCAGGTCAAATCTATTTACTACGTACATTTTATCAACAGCTAATATCTTCTTATTGACAATAAGAAAAGCCCTATCCTTTAAGTCATGTGTTTAAGTGACATAAAGCTGACTTACCAAAAAGCAAACAGACAGATGCAGAGAAAGCTCTCAGTGTCTAGGTCACAGTCAAACTCAAATGTGATGTGCTTCATTCATCACAGCACAACAGCGCTTCAGCAAATGTGTGAAACTAGATATACATATATTTAAACATCGCAGAGAACATCCATTATTTTAGGTAGATTAAGAGATTAATATATTTAAAAATATTAACTTAATTACAGTAAATCAAGCGCAGCAGTGCTGCATTAACAATGTCATGTAAGCAAAGTTCGACAAGCTAACATTAATTTCATTGTATGAAACAGAATTAATCTGGAATGTAATAAGACCGGGGGCTGTATGCACAACCAGTCACAGGCTGCACCATATCTGAGGTCAGCTGCAACCGACAGCAACACAAAGACATGTGCACGCACACACACGCACACACACCCACAGGAGGTTAATCGAGGAGAGATGAGTGGGTGGGCCTGAGATGTGACCCCATAAGACACTGTGACCCTTGCTACAAGTTTTGACAGTCTGTTCTGTGGGACCTGTACAGATTGTCAGTTGAACTGTTGCTGCTCTGGGTTTGAGCCAAGCCTGCAATGTGCTCTTTATTTAATGCTCTGTGCGTGGGCAGTCCCCTCTCTCCTGGTTATGTGAGGGAGAGGTAGGAAGGAAGGAAGGAAGGGAGCTTAAATCTGCACAGAGTGCGAGGGGAGGGAGGGCGGAAGAATGGAACAGGAGCAAATGATGAGGCCAATGAAGGGTGATCAGTGGAGGAGAAGATGACGGTTATGTCGAGAGTGAGAAGATTGTGGAACAGGTGGGTGAGGAGGAGGAGGCGATGGGACCAAATAAGATCGACACCGGACAGATCGATGTTGCACTGGCAGTTGTATACAGCAGGGTTATTCAGGGACATCTGAGCAATGAGAGGCTAAATAAGCAGAGTGAATACTACCTTAGCCCCAGGAGTTCTAACTTAAACCTTGGCTGTGCCACAAAGTGACTCAGTGCTTGCAAGTTAATTGCTGAGAGCTTTTGGAAAAAGAAAACCATTTAGCAGCCATCAGCAAACAGTAGAGGATGAGCACGAACACAAAAAGTAAAGAAGTGGCATTTTATGTGTCTGAGGCCGAGGGGCTGTTTTAAGATGTGTTTGTATATTTCCAAAATTTGAAGAGCATCTTTTTTTCTTATTCACTCCTGTGCTATAATGAGCATCACTTTAGCCTCACAGAAAGATCTCAGCAGCAGCGAGACGCCACACCCTACAGTCATCCCATCCAACACACACAACAAACAGGAATGGGTAAGAATGGGGAGAAGAGAGAAAATGACGATGGAAAGAGGAGACAGGTATCCACGGCAACAGACCTCCCGTCCAGCCAAAAGTCAATGCCATAAGACGGCAGCTGATTACACACACACACATACACACACACACACACACATATATGTCAAAGGCGTTAGCTGGAGAAATGTTTTTATCATTGTCAACAATATAAAACTATAGTCGAAATATGATTACAGGAAGAAAAGGTCATGCCTTCATATGTTTCTATTATTCTAAAAAATATATAGTTCAAAACTGTTTTAAAGTTGTTTTTTGTTAATTGTGTGATGGAACCAGAAGTTGGTGTCATATGTTTTTATGAAAGAGACCATATGAGGTCAAAACCAGCTAATTTCTTAATTCATAATGCAAACTACATGAATATTGTTGACATATTTATTCCAATTGTTCTACCTAAAGATACCTGAAGATCAATTTCTTTTGTTGGACCAGTCTCTTTAATTTTAGCACCTTATATCATGTAAATACAATGTGCTAAAAGCCCCATAGAGCTCAGGCTAACTACAAACTACCCTTTACATACATATACACACAAACATTGTATTGCCATGTATTGTAATGTATTGCTCATTGGGTGAATGGCCTCTGTAGCTTGTTGAAGTAGTCAAACAAAATAAGTGTTCTGAGATGTTTGCCCAAGAGCCTGGATGCCAGTTGGTGTGTGTGACGGGAATCATGGATCGTCTACCAGCTTTAGCAACGAGGTGTCTCGTGAGCAATCTTGAGAGTCACAGTGACGCCGGCTCCCTGCCTCGATTCCTCAAACATGCGTGTAAAAATAGACACCGAGACAGAGTGTGATGCTCTGCGCGTCTGTGAACGCGCTCAAGCCCAGACTGGGTCCAAGCCCTGTGATTATTGTTGCAGAGAGGCAATCTGAGCTGGGATTATTGGAAATCTGCTAAATATCTGCAGCATGTGTTTTAAGTGAATGCCACAGGCTGAGCTGAATTCACTCTAAACGCTGGTTTCACATTTTTTCTAAAGCAAGCAATAAGCAGATACACTTATTATAATTGGAAATAATGAGAGTAGGACCTTAACTACACTAGTGTTGGACATGAGGGTAGTTGTTTGGTTATTTTACATTTCCAGTCGTCATGCAAGGATGCAAATTAGTTAGAGGGGAATGAATGGACTTTCTCCAGTTTTAACTGACTCAGGAAGCATATGCAACACGCAGAGAATTCCTAAAATGCTCACTCAATGAAATTACAATCTGTGCATTTTAAATCCTGCTGAGGCCTCCAAGGGAGAACTACTGACTCTTTCTCATTCAAGTGCAGTGGAAAGTGGACTTTTGGACTCCACTATGTGTCTAAAACATGTTTTATGTGACAGCAGTGACGTGTCCTGTTGAATACCAAAACTTTTTTATACCTTAAAAACGTAGTTTCACAACCAGCAAGCACATCTTACTCTTGCATTGTTTTTCCTGTGCGCCCGGATGAAACAAACTATTAAATCCAACAATCAATTATTCAGAGGTGTACCTTCTCAATGGGAAACTTCCCGCTGTGGGGGATCCCAGTGGGGATCAGAGAGGAGCAGCAGCTGCCAGTCCTCACCAGGCCTGCCACACTACGCTCAGGTCGTGTGCTTCATTATCGAAAGCAACCACAAGCGGATAGACTGACAGTCGAGACTCGCGCACACATGTGCACACCTCTATAATCACCCAATCTTCCTGTGATCTTGTACAAATGGATATAAAAAAGGAAAATGCACTCAGATTAACATCGAAACAAAGTGCAATGTGCTCTTGTTAGTCCACATACGTCTCTCGCTGGCTCCAGTATTACAAACCCAAACCACACAAGCCTCTGGATAATTTCTGAATCGATCATCTGCCGTTAATTGAGAAAAAAGGGAGCCTCTTGCGGTGCAGTGACAGCGGCAAGTTGTGCTCCAAACACAAGGCTGACCTTTACGAGGTGGCCCGCTGAGATCGTGCGCGCTTGTACTTCAATCCCTGTGGAGGCTCCTTTGAGTTGTAGACAATGAGAGTAGGGCTGCAACTAATGATTCACTTTATTATCGACTCTTTTTGTCAACAAAATATCAGAAAAGAGAGAAAAATATCCTGGGTAAACGTTTCTTCATCTGTCTTGTCTTACAAAGAGTCCAAAACCAAATATCTCTTACAAACTGTTGCATTGGACAGCTTCATATCCTGATATTTGAGGAGCTGAACCCATGGAGTGTTTACCATTTTTACTTAGAAAGGTACTGGACCAATCATTTGATTATCTTAATAAAATGATGATATCTTACATGGTCTTTAAAGGTCTGATTAGGGGTTACGACTGTTAAGATAAATGATAGAAATGATTTAATTTGCATGCCAAATAATGTAATGGACAGCTGACTGGATTCTACGCAGAATACGCAGACTAAAGCACAACCAAAACGCGTTGTGCTTCTTCGCTATATATGAATCTTCACACTGTAAACATGAGTCTCACAGTGAATTGAGAACTCTCATCACAGCATCACAGTGGACACAGCCCAGAATACAACATCACGCGGCTCAGCATCACTCCCTAACCAAACCACATCAACAGTATATTTTATGCAACAGTATAATATAGTAGGACTCTGTGAGTAATTATAAGCTATAATAGCACATGGCACAGCGATCAGACATCATTACACATAATTTCTGTTAATGTCTGTTAATCAGATACAGTAGAGCTCATTAGATGTAATGAGACCCTCCCTCCGCAGAAGGCACATTAACCTGGAGGTTGTTCAGTCTGGCTGCTTTGCTTCGGGTCACGACTGCACACACACAATATTTAGATTTAAAGCCACAGAGTAGCACATGTATGTGCCTGCAGGTACTGTGAAGGAAACATTACTGTTCATGACGCGACCACTGAACTATCTACAATACACACTTCAAAACCCTTGTCCTCGGGTGCTGATCGAAATCCACCCTGTTTCTATTTTTAACCAACTCAAAGGACGGGCCAACCCAGAAAACAACAAACGCAGAAAGACTACGGCCCGCCATCAACAATGAGCGCACACTCATTCTATTTACTGAGTTTTTCAAAATCAGCAGCAGGCCAGTCAGTCAGTCAGGAAGCTGCTGAATGGAGCTGAACAATGGGAGGGAAGAGGCCACACCTGGCCCACACACCTGGTGAGCTGCACCAACACGCCACTGACGGACATTCGCGTGTGGTCGTTCTCCTCAGCAACCAGAAGAGCGAACACAGTCTCTCCCTTTGCAGCAATCGAAGAGCGAGTCATTAGGGTCGAGAAAGCAGCCACACAATTATTAATGCAACAGTGCTACTGAAAACAAATATAAGTGTTATGTAATATAGAGCGAGTTAGGGAAGCAAATCAATGTAACACAATTTCCCAGTGTCTCCGATGATATGTCTTCCAAAGTTTAGTGTTGTCTTTTTTCAATGTTCCTTGATAGTTTATAAAAAGATGATCTTAATAGTTGCCAATTCATTTTCTGTCCATTAACTGAACCGTTAATCCACCATTCATCACGGCTCTAGTTGAGTTTGGCGTATGACGGCAGCAGGTCTTCATAGTCTTTTGTTGACACAAAATATTTGTGCCATATATGGAGAACCTCCTCTGTGTTCCACTAATCCACTTTCCACTGTCAACTCCTCCTCTTCTGCTGTAGATTTTGTGTCAATAGTTTTTTTCTTCTTCTGAATAATCTGTATATAAAATTCAATCCACTTTCGGATTATTGTTTTATCAGAATAGTACAACAGTGCTAGTGGCAAAATCAAGAGGTCTGATTTCACTTATTTTATCATGTCTTGTTTTATTTTTTCTCAATTCCTAATTTCAGTATTGTGTTGGACTGTGTTCCTTTTCAATTAATCTATCAGCTGATATGATATGAACCAAAGAAGTGTTTTTTCACTCAAACTGAACTGTGTGTGTGTGTGTGTGTAGGCTGGTTATTGTGCTATGTGCTGTCCATGGTGCTGAAATGTCTCAGTCATCGTTGCATAGAGAAACTAAGGGCAACATTTGAGATAATGAGACTGTTTTGTTTTTTGACCTAAACAATTGTGAACACTATTTCAATTATGAAATATGAGACAATTGTACTGCTTGAGGGGCATAAAATGATCGTTTACTGACCAATTGGAAGACAGTTGTCCCACCTTTTGTGTTTTACTCCCATGACTCCTTGCGCATGTTGGATAAGTGTGTTTGCAGCCTATTCCCACCATGAAGTAGAAGAAGAAAAGGATATGGCCACTCAATGATTTTCTTGGCGTACTTCCTGACTATGTTGTCCTCGCCAAAGATGAAGAGCGACCTGTTGACGGTGAAGCAGTTCTCCCGGACCGGGATGGGGTTGTACAAGGCCATCGTGCGGGCGCGCTGCGCTTTGGTCTGCTTGAAGGCCGGGGAGACGCCACCTGTGGACACGGCCGTGCCATCGCGGGTCCGGTTGCGCTCGGACCCTCCATCCCCGGAGCTCAACAGGGCCGGGACGTCGTCCCCGAACCTGGCCATTCTGTCGGAAGCAAACCACACGGGAGGGGACAGAGTGAGACGGGAGAGGCGGTGGAGGACGTTGTGTTCCCCCGGAGAGCAGGGCGCGGTGCGGCGCGGCGCGGCGCGGTGCGGTGCGGCTGCGCTCGGTGCGTGCGCGGCATGCGTCGAGATCCGGACCAGTCTTAGTCCATCGCCACTTCTCTTGGCCAAAAAAAAACACGGAAAACTTCTAAATCAAACCAGAAACATGTGCGGATATACCGTGTCCAATGAGGAGCCGTGCAAAAGCAGCAAGTGCGCTCTGCGAGAGAGAGAGAAAAAAAGGGGAAACAAATCCAAAAAAGTAATTCAATTCCGCTCCATTTAACGAATCCGTGATCTCAGAGGGACTTGTGACAACGGATTCGGTTTTTGTATTTTTTTTGTAGCGTTTCATCCATTCAAAGAGCGGAGAGAGAGCCGAGAGAGGAGCTGCAACAGGTCGGGTCTCCAGCCATCCTCCGGCTCCGCGACAAGGCGAGGAGCAGGTTCATCCTAATCTAGCAGCAGTCCACTGACTGATTCAGAGCACACCATCAGTCCTGTCTCCCCTCATCCTCTCCCCCGGGGACCACCTACCGCATGAGCACGGTCCTACCGCACGTGTCCGAGCGCGACGAGCAAACACAGAAAAGGGGGGGAAACTTTGGCATTTTCAACATGTTCCCAAAAAAAACGCCGCGAATGAAACTATACGCGTCACAAAGAAGAAAAGAGAATCCTCCATCCGCCTCGTCTGCAGCGGGATGGTGAGGGAAGCATCTCCCCCCTCGTTCTACCCCACACTGCGAGAGCCGGAGGAGAGAGGACAACGGTGTCTCCTACGATGAGACAGGATCGACACACCTCTTAGTCTCCACACCCCTGTCCACCCTTGTCCAACCTTGTCCAACCCTCTCCAACCCTCTCGAGCCCTCTCCACACTTGTCCAACCCTCTCCAGCCCTGTCCACCCTTGTCCAACCCTCTCCAGCCATGTCCAACCCTCTCCAACCCTCTCCAGCCCTGTCTTCCCTTTTCCACCCTTGTCCAACCCTCTCCAACCCTGTCCACCCTTGTCCAACCCTCTCCAGCCATGTCCAACCCTCTCAAACCCTCTCCAGCCCTGTCCACCCTTGTCCAACCCTCTCCAACCCTGTCCACCCTCTCCAACCCTCTCCAGCCCTGTCTTCCCTTTTCCACCCTTGTCCAACCCTCTCCAGCCCTGTCCACCCTTGTCCAACCCTCTCCAGCCATGTCCAACCCTCTCCAACCCTCTCCAGCCCTGTCCACCCTTGTCCAACCCTCTCCAGCCATGTCCAACCCTCTCCAACCCTCTCCAGCCCTGTCCACCCTTGTCCAACCCTCTCCAACCCTGTCTTCCCTTGTCCACCCTTGTCCAACCCTGTCCACCCTTGTCCAACCCTCTCCACCCCTGTCCAGCCCTGTCCACCCTTGTCCAACCCTCTCCACCCCTGTCCAGCCCTCTCCACCCCTGTCCAGCCCTGTCCACCCTTGTCCAACCCTCTCCAGCCCTGCACGTGCAGTTGGAGCACATTACTGACAGGCAGTGACAGACATTCAACAGAATTCTTATAGTCACATTAATAAACTCTACTGTGGGATGACTACAGTTTTTTGTTGTTGTTGTTGTTGTTGTGACTGGTCATCTCCACGCTGTGGTATTCGATTTGACATGTTGTTCAACCTTGCGCGGTCACGCGTCAAGGCGAGCGCAGTGGATTCTGGTCACGTATGAGATCCTGATGTCGGGGGGGGGGGGGGCAGACACCTGTTGTGAAATGAGCCCAGCAGCAGCAGCAGCAGCACTCAGGAGGACAGCAGCGAGTGTCTTTGGCTAATTACAGGGTTTAAACCTACTATTGCCAGGCATAATAGTGAGGGGGAGTGGTGCTGCTGCTGCGTGCTGGCTGGAAGTGATCACATCTACTCTCATGAGGATGAGATGGGGGTTTTTTTTTCCAATCAAGGACGTGCAGGGTGGGGGGCAGGACCCAACCTGACTATAGAGGAAGCAATGAAGGCATAGTTCTGGTTATGTTGTTATTTTCTTACTGTCAACAAATCTACATTAATTAATTCAAGTATAATCATAATTCAAGTATAATACATACAAACATAGACACACAGTCTGCTTTATCTTTTGCGTCATCCTGAATATGAACTGTAAATGTTTTGTTTAGTCTTTTTAGTCATAAATTACAAGCCCAATCAGACACTTATTGTAAATACATACATGTGTTCCATTGCTTTGCCCTACTCAAAAAATCATGTATGCAAAAATCATGCATACTGTAACCTCTCTGTAAGGTTTCTGAGCAATTCTGATAACAAACAAAAACAACCAAACCAATCCCATAACCTACTAGGAGGAGGTACAGTAACGATCAAGATTCAATGTGTATTTATGTGCCGCTGAAATGCACCATTTACTCCTGTTTGAGAAATGTTTACTGAAGTGTATACAGTTCCCAGATGTTTTAGGAAGTTGTGTCCTGTTATTTTAGAAGATTTACTTCTTCACTCGAAAAGTGTTTGACAACAGCATCATCCTTTAAATGAGGGAACGGAGCACTACAGAAAAAAAGCCACCACAAAAGATATGAAGCATATGAGGTATGATGATACCGCAGGAGACATTAAGCACAATGCTGACACTGATGGGTATTTAGTGACAGTGGTGTGACGGAGGCAAGTGTTCAATGGTGTGTGGCCTCCGACTCATTATGGACATCCAAAATAGAACGCAGAAAAGACAGACAACTGACGTCATCTTGTTAGACACAAAAAAAAATGCTTTAGAAAAATCACATTTTACTTGTTTTTGTTGTTTTGTTCCGGGTGAAACGTCAATTTCTCCACTTAGTCTGTGAAGCAGTAAGCGAGTTATACCATTTCATTGTTTGCTGCCAGTGTGAGAGAGTGCAGCAGCAGTCACAGCTTCCTTGGCTGAGAGTTGAGGGGTGAATTATGGTAATTGTGTGTTAGCCGGATGATTTGAGGTGGACGGATGATGGTTCTTCAATGTAAAAAGGCAGAGAGCGAGAGGTTAGAGTATCTTTGATGATGCTTTGAATCAGCTTTTTTCATCTGTAATTAAAAAAGAATATATTGCAGTGGCTGTGGCTCTGTTGGCTCCCCCCAACTTTTGTATGCATGTGTACATGAATGTGTATGAATGAACTTTTGTATATGAATGAACTTTTGTATGATCTCCTGCAAATTCATTAAATAACATATTATATTTACTGCGAGTACAGAGACAAGTGTCAAGTTCTTGCAAAGGAGAGAATATATTTTCAGATGTTTGAAACACTTTAGGATTCAAAAGAACAAATTGATCATTCAAAGCAAGAGAACCGTGAGAAATCCCAGTCGAGATCGTTCTCAAAGGGGGTGGAAGAACGTCTTTTTAAAAATTTATAGAAACCCATAATATATTTTACTGCAAAAGCTGAAAATCGGGTCAAACCGTAACCAGGCTGTGGGCTGTATACAAACAGCATACTATGAAGACAAATTAAAGAAAAACAAATCAATGACAACAACAGCAAAGTTATATAAGGTAAATACTGCTGAAGAACTGGCATCTAACGGGACATCGTAGACATTGTGTAAATGTTGGGAAATCTCTTGCTGTAAAAGATGTCTAGCTTGAAAAAATCTAGCTGAGTAACCTGCGGTTACTATGGTTTCCCGCTGTCATGACAGCACGGTTGACAGTTCCTGCTCTGCTAATGGGACTTAGTGCCACAGGACTGAGGCGTGAACAAAGATTTCAATTCAAAAATAGAACGAAGGTTCCCCTTTGGGTTGGTATTTGAACCTGGTCATTATCGTCCACTTCCCTGTATAGTTGAGTAAATAAAGTGGCAACTTACCCTTATTCTACTTCTGTGAGAGCTCAAACTATTTTCATATATCAAGCCACATAGATCCAGAAATAAATGACAAGAAACCAATGTTTTCGTAACCTACACCTTTTTCCTCAATGAAACACGAAACGCTAGATTACAGATTTTGATTCAATTTTTGATTTGGATTTGTTAGATAAGTTTGGGGCTAGTTTGTGTGATTTTTGATTTTTTGATTTTTTTGGGGGGGGGGATTTGGTTCAACAAGGATTTGGAGCAGAGAAGTGAGACATCTACACATTAATGAGGAATTGTGCAGCTCGTGTTCTGTCGTCTGGTAAAAATATCACATTCAGAAACATTATGCCAACTTCAGCTTCATCGCATGACATGCCCCAACTCAGCAATAGACACCGGGACCACATATACTCTGCAAAAGAGAAGACATACAATAACAGATTATTGATTATTAACTCTGAACAAAAGAAATGCTTTCACCTGTGTAAGAATAAAGGAATACCCTTTCAAACGGCAGTGCTGAGACAGACGGACAGAGAGACAGAGAGACAGACAGACAGACAGACAGACAGACAGAGAGACGGACAGACAGAGAGACAGACAGACAGACAGACAGACAGACAGAGAGACGGACAGACAGAGAGACAGACAGACAGACAGACAGACAGAGAGACGGACAGACAGACAGACAGACAGACAGACGGACAGAGAGACAGACAAGGAGTCAGTCAGTCTGTCTGTCTGTCTCTCTGTCCGAGTTGGACGTGTCATCACGTTTTCATCAGTGTGGAGAGCGTGCTCGTTGGCAGCCATGGGAGGGGCTTTAACTGTAACGGTATATAAGAGCAGATCAAAAAGACACAGGGAGGCACTATAATCATAACACCTCTACATTGCTGAAGAATTTCCGAAGTTTTGTTTTTTTCTAATCAACCCAGTTTTGCTCTACATTTAATCTAGTTCAGTGGGTTTTAACACAAATAAGTATCCTGGGTGTATTCAATTCTTCACAGTAAAGAGGCTTTGATTGTGCACAAAAATCTTTACTTACTTGTTTTAAACTGAGCACTCGAGGAGATAAAGTCAGCTTGAAAGTTTCTGTGACTCTTGACAGGATAATCAAACATAAAATTGCCTCCTAGCTGTCACTGCCACAACGGTTCCTATAGCAACAAGACATCCCTGGTGAGATGATGCTGTCCAGCTTGAACTGCAAAAGATGTGACGTTACCCACATTTGCTGCAACAAGTAAAAACACACAGAAGTCCAACCTCAAACCAGAGGAGAGATGAGGTTGGTTGAAAGAGTGAACAAGTTGACATTAACTAGGGAGCTGATGTACTGTGGCTTCAGAGAGGCAGCAGCACATCGAACATCAAATTCAACTTCAATTTGAGGATTAATGAACACGGAGCCATAACTCCCTGTCTGTCTGCTCTTTGTTCGGTGAGTGAACACAGTCAAATATTGTGTTAGTTTATAAGAAGCTACTACAGGTTCCCTCTCAATGCAGGTCTCTGAAGAACACTGGTTGATTACATGTTTTACTTCCCCTCCACTGGTTTCGCTGATACCTGTCTAATTTTGCATCTGCACTTTGTAACACCCCCCCCCCCCCCCAACACACACACATGGAAAAATACTATTTAATGGGCTAAAAATAAGTCTGTTTTTGCATATTTCATGCATGTTTCATAGACATGACTGTGGACTGGTGGTGCACAGTAGGATCAACATATGTTTGAACATACTGCTACGACTGTATTGAGACATTGATATAAAAGATATTTATACTAAAAACTGCTGCCCATATTTTGGATATTGTTCTATTATAACACCCACTTAATGCACTGACATGCGTCTGTATGTGTCAAAAGTCACACTTTCATTAATTAGTTTGCACAATGGGTGATGCTCAAACCTTCAAGAACACATTGAACTCGTCTAGTTCCACAACAATAACCGTTGTGCCGGGTCAGTGTGCCGTCGGCCTGAGAACAGATTACACCGTGACACAGAAAAGCTGAGGTCAAACACAGAAGGACAGACAGACGACCAAGCCTGACCCATCGATGGGGCAAGATGAAGGGGCCGGGAGACTGGACTATATTTAGCTTCATTGACATGGTAATGCTTGGAACATGAGAGGACCTGTGTCTGTGTTTGTGTGTGTGTGTGTGTGTGTGTGTGTGTGTCTGTGTGTCTGTGTGTGTTTGCGTGTGTCTCAGTGTGTGTTAGTAACGAGCTGTTGAAAAGATCAACCACCATTTGAATTTCTGGGAAAGTGTTTTTGATCTTAGAAACAGGAATAATTAGAAGTGGGTTCGACAGAATCGATAGTCATCTCTCTGTAATACAGCATGGAAATAGCAGCCCTGATGATTTTGTTCCTGGCCTTGATCAGCGCCTGAAGGAAATATGATGAAACACGTTTACCCTGCAGCACAATTACTCTGCCTCTCTCTCCTTCCTGTATTTCTCCAGCTGTCTTACCCTCTCTCTCTCTCGCTCTATCGCTACCCAACCCAGATTTCTGCCTTCCACTGTTGTCCTCCTCCTACTTGTTTCCTAGCAACTGAACTGACGTGGCCCCTATTCTCAGCCCCGAGAAATCTGTATAGCTGTAACCCCAGATTTCATAGAATAACCTACATAAATCCTCGTTCCCCATGGGGAGCTGAGTTATGGCGGTTGTCTTAACGATTCTGTCCACAAGCATGTTCCTAACCTGGTTTCTGCCATATTGAGTTGAGAATGGTCAAAGCAACAGTGTGGCAGTGATCAAAACAGATATTAATGATCCAAATGCAACACAACCATTTCGGATCTGTAACTTAATGTTTGTCCTGTCTAGAGAAAAGTTGGGAATGATTTTTAAGTGATTATCTTTTGTTCAATTTACACTTGGATCAAAGCTTGTTAAGTGACACACCAGGAGATGCCTCACACCATTCATGAAAGTCATAATTAAACAGTTAATGGAGCAATCAACTGTGCAAAGATAACTAAATGTTATAGCAGGTATGTCACTGAAAGAGCTTCCACCATTGAGCAAGTGGATGTCTAATATCTAATAATATGCAAAAAACTAGCTTCATATTAAACACTTTTTCACGTGTACTCACATTACTGTCACATGATGCTATTATCCTCAAATCTGCCTCATCCTGCAAAACCATCTCATCCAGTCAAGATGTGAGGAATAAGATTGCTGGGAGACTATCTCCACCTAGTGACGAATAGAGGTACTGCATTATTTAATGGGACAGACAATTCCATTTCCTGTTTAGATATTTTTCAGAAACTCTAGTATTATGACAATAGAGCAATATTTCATTTAAATGAGACAAATAGTTAGTAGAATTAGTTAGTAGAAAAAACAAATAAAAATTGCATTGATATTGACACTTATATAATCACCTAAGCATACTTTTAGGTTTAATTCCCTTTAGAAGAGTTTTTCAAGGCTGCCACCTCAGACAAGCCTTTTCAGTTATATCAACTCTTGTTAAGGCCCAGGAAGTTGCTTGAGAGGAATTGGAGCACCCTTCTGGTTTGCAGAAAGAAAAACGAAAATGTAATTTGCCTGTACATTGAAAGTAACAGATGTAGGGGTTGGGAGAATTCTATTACACAACTGGGTAATAGAGACATTTAAACATTTCACAGAAAATATAAAGGGAAAAAACAAAGCGAGAGGGAAAAAAGCATTCAATCCATACGATGGAAATCCATCATAACCGGAATCAGGTGGTGCTAACGGTAAAAAAAAGCAATGAATAAGGAATTTGCAGCAACTGCTTAGTGCTGCAGTCATTTACTTTTAAAATTAAACCATACATTAGTCCATACATCTTCCTGGCTACAAATTAGACTGAATCAAACTGGCAGCCCAGCAGATCAATAATGTCGGCAGGCAGCTGTAAATTTGCCAGAGGTGTGTAAGGGCTGGCTTGTCATAAGCAGATTGCTTGTAGGCTGGTCGGCTGGCAAGGTACCCTTGAGGCCTGCATGGGAAAGACTGTGTAGTGCACAGTATACATGAATAGAGCAGGCAAAGGAAAGAAAATAGAAAATGCGAGAGACAGGCATTTGGGATCTAAATAAGCCCCTCACTTAAGAACAATAAAATCCTTTAACAAACCCCTAAAGGTTATGTGTTAAATGATTTTGTGTTTGTGACTTTAATCAGATCACTCAGATTGTCCCAGCGGCTGCAGATCGGCTACGCTTGATTTTCACACCACAGCACGGTATTTCCCCTCGCATAATTATCCGATGGCTTCAAACGCGACAGCTGCTCTGGTAAGGAAAACACACCGTGCAGACAAGCTCGACTGAAGCAGCAGTGAATCATAAAGAGTGTGGATTGTGAATGCCCTCTGGTGGGCTAAACAGGGCAAATTTAACACACACAGGAGCAGATCGAACTTTGGCGCGAGATGATAAAGACAGAAGAATGATTCATCAGCTCTCTGTGTGTTTGCAGTCTCGGCCGCCGCTTTTCCTTATCTGTGTTTCAACATGCAAGAGGGGTTTCAGTGTGGGGAGGAGTGAGCCAAATTACACTAACACACAGCTTCAAAACGTGTTGTCATTGCACCTCTGAATAAATAATACTGAATTCCAATCCTCTGGTCTGTGGATCCCTGGATTACGATGCCTCTTTCAAAATAATTAGCCATTCTTTCCAAATGACATCACAACCACAGACAAATGATTTCCTCACAGGCTAAAATCTATCAATTTTTTCTATGAATGCACGCATGAGGCTGTTTGTGCAGTGAGCAGTTCTCAGATGCTCCACTAGAGGTCGCTAACATGGCGCTGAAATCTCAGTTCGCTGCTATGCTGGATATTGATGAGGACTCACTCTGCTTACCCAGCAACCTTCTCCCCATTTGTCAGAGCCACAACTTCCTGCAGAAAAACATAAGTCACAGAGCTGCAACAACTGGACTCCCTCTGGTTTTGGGGGGGATACAGATGTGATGAATATCTCTCTCTCTCTCTCTCTCTCTCACACACACACACACACACACACACACACACACACAAGGCATGTCTTTGGCTTGTTCCCCTCGTTTCCCCTGCATATTAGCCTCAAACTGTGGCTTACGTGTGGATGTCGATGCAAACCGCATATACTTCAACCCAGCCCATCACTGAATTGTGATCACAGTTAAGGGGCCCAAAATAGACAATGTCGATATAGCCGCGGCTCCATGCAAAGCCTGATTGCCTCAAAAAGCATCGGTGACTGAAAGAAATGATGTTGCACTACAAAGGTATGATTTGCTCCAGCCACCTAAACAGCACTGAGCTCTGAGAACACAGCAGAATTATCTTTGATATTTAAATCTGAAGCTTTGAATAAAGGGATGGGGAGAGATTTCAAGGTCTATAGCATGGCGCACCTTCATTGTCCTCAGCCAATTAGGACTTTAATATTTCCAAAGAAGCAAATGACAGCTATAATTTCAGTATGTTTGGAGAACTGGTATTATGTTTCAGTTCATATATTCAGATCATATCCTGCCTTATCAGAATTATTTATAATGATTCTATCAAAGAAACAATTGATTTGACTGATTGTTTTTATATGGAAATAATCATTTGATTGGTTCTCTCATTTACAACTAAACATTTTACAATGTGACAACCAACAGAGACATTCGAAACCCAAATCCCTCCTCCCTCGTGTTAGCTGTAGAAGCCTGTCCCTTTAAGGGGTGGGGGCCGGGTTAAATGTGTGTAGAGAAACATCATTGTAGTGTATTGTGTTTTTTATTTGCTTGCAAGCACATACACATATAGAACAGGTCATAATGCTTCCTGTGCTAAATGGTTTTATATTACAGGGAGATATCATATCATGTCCCAGCAGAACCTGTACAGCAAATAAACTGCTCAGAAGAGATCTGAAAATTAATCTCTTCTTCAAATAAGCCTTTTTGTGAGACAGAGTGCATCTAAATTCTGTTATTATCATTTGTTCAGCGACTCAAAACAATGCACTGAAGGTGTTTTATTCTAAGACAAAGGCTGAAAGAAGATGCACTCCTTAATCTTCTGTGCTGCTTTGGCAGCTTTCCGGGTTTATTTTCCAGAAGCACAGACAACACAACTAGACTTTTTAGCAAATACATCCTTTGAGAATGAAATCAAATCAATTGGAAATTTCCATCCGGCACGGAGCCTGGAGCGTGATTATAGCATGTGAGTAATTCCCAATATAATATTCTTTATTTATTAAACAGTTAATAAAAAGCTGGTTTACACAATGGCCTACAAACCATGTGCATTTACACTGTGTGTGTGCATGTTTGTGTGTGTGCGTCTGTGTGTGTGTGCGTAAGCACATCTGAATGGGAATATGCAATAGTAAATGAGAGAGCATGCTGTCGTCATGTGTTGTTGCTTGGGAGGACCAGAAGCCGTATTTCAGTTCCCTCAGGGGACGTACTGTAGCTGGTGTCAGTGAAACAGGGCACGAGCCCAGAGATGCATGGTAGTAACACTTAATGCTCTATCACTGAGAGAACGGGGAAGAGGGGAATGAGGACACCCAGGTGATCTTCTGTGGGTGAGGCGATGTAGGCCATCTGATGGTGTTGCGCACTGAACCAACATCACAAATTGTATCGGCCCCACTTTGGTTTTGATCCAGACTAAAATATCTCAACAACCACGGGACGATTGTCATGAAATTTACTAGAAATTCATGGTGCCCAGACGCCGAACCCTGCTGACTTTGGTGGGTGCCTGGCTTTTCCTGCGGTGCCACCATGAGGTTGGAATTTGAGGTTCTGAGTGAAATGTGTTGAAAAGTATTTGATAGAATGCAATGCAATTTGCTACATTCATGTTCTCCTAAGGATGAATTCTAATAACTTTGGTTACCTCTTCATTACCAGCATGTAGCAACTTCAGCTTTCAGCTGTACAGACTTGTTTTGGGGGATTTTTATTTTTGTCTTCGTACTGACAATAGAGACTGACAGGAACATTGGGCGAGAGATAACACGTAACAAAGGTCTCAAGCTCGAATGGAACCAGACATGCTGCGATTACTCAGTTCATGTCCCTTCGACCATTTCAAAAGTAACATCTTACCCTTGCAGTGTCTTTCATCATCAAAACTGTGCAAGAGCAACTATGCTCTAATAAGAGCAAGAAGATATTATGTAAAGAAGGGCTTTATGCAAACCATTCTTTCACAAATAAGAGGGCAACATGGGGGCATGTAGACATACATTGTTCGTACCGCTTCACTCTGTCGCCTTTGTTGCACTCCAATACTCTTTCCAAACCCTTCACTGTCTTCATTTTACACCCCAGAGCTACATTTAGTCATGACGGACACCATCATCGACTGACACATCCCAGAAACTCAGGGCCCCCCTCCATCTCTGTGATGGTCAACAACAGTGTCAGTTTGCGACATTTTTCCATCCAAACACAGGGAGACAGACACACAAAGGGAGACAGAGTGAGAAATGGAGGGTGAGTGAGTGAATGAGTGCAACAATACATCAGTTTATCAGTTAATGAGGAGCTCTCCACCACGAGTGCCTCAAAACCAAATACATGCACGTCATAAAACAAATTTGCCAGCTTGAAATAAATGAAAAACATGGTCAAAGAGTGTGTGAGTGAACAAACACTTCTGCAATTTTCCCCTGGAAGCACATTCGCTCTCAATAGAGGCTGCCTTCGCCACTCGGCATATTGTTTGACAGACACACGGTTTTGTGGTGTGGAAAATGTCTTTTCAGCGTGTCGTCATTAATAATTCACTCATGACAAACGGCTCTGACATTTACACTGCACTTGGTGTTGGTCTAGAACTTATGGGAAGACAATAATGAAGGAGACGGAAACCGATATAGGTAGCGAAAGATTCCCTCTCAGCTGTATCCTGATGAAATTAGAAAGGGTCAGGTTTGATAAAGTGTCAAACCGTAAGTAGTAAAACACTGATGGCCGAAGCGGTGATGACCTTTATAGAAATTGTGCATTTAACTGAATTTAAGTCACTCACAGAAGATCTTCTCAATGAGGGAGAATAAAACACACCTGAATGAGAGATAATATTAATCCAGGAGTGCAGTCGAGCCCCTAAAGCACATTTAGTAAAATCTGTAAGAATGGGCAAAAGGGTTGGCTGACATTTAGATTACCATGTGGTCCAATTATGTCTCTTCTTGAAGCATCCATCACACACTCGCTTGGTTTTGGAGAGGCGAATGAGAATAAGATTATGTGAATAAGATGCTGGCAGACTGATTAAGAGGCAGACTTTGTAAACCCCTCTGTCTTCCCTCCTGAATTTCTGTCTGACTCACGGCTCAACAGGTTGAGAACAATCGGACGTGTAAGGTCCTCTGAGGCCAGCGGAGTGCAATCGCTCATTCAAGGCTGATGGTTTGTGAGGAGACAAACACTGAAAGAAGGAGACAGATTGAAACCAGGGGTGGTGTCACTGTTTCCCTGACTACACTATTACTTTTCCACCTCGTAGTGTGACTTCACAGAACTTGTTTTTTTTCAAATACATAAACAGACATAAAAGCTAAAAATTGGAACAATGCAATTGTGCAGGTATTTTCTCTTTGAAAATTATAATAGCTCAGTCAGAGAAAGAGAACTTCATCTCATATAGCTTTTCTACAAAGTTCCCATCTGTACTTAAACATATTGTCTTCGTGAAGAAATAAAGTAAAGAGAAAACAAGTTGTTTGGTTATGGCTTTGCTGAACTCAGAATGCTTCACGCAGACTCCAACAAAAACAGAAACTGTGAACCAGAAATCAAAGAATCTCCTTGCTGTTTGTACTGGTGGATAAATGAGGTCTGTGTTTGGTGTGAATCAAAGAATCAAAACTCTGACTGAGGCAATTTTTAAAGCTGCTGCTGTGATCAGAAGAAATGAGGATCACACATTGTCTGTCCAAGTCTGTAAACACCCCTGCCAAGAGTAGAAACAAGCCAAGGAACTATGACAACAAACAGACGGTATATCAGTTTGTGATAAACGAGAAATTCCTGCGAGTGTTGGTGCACAGTGATCAGTCTGAGGACAAAAGTACGAATGTCATATTTTTTTAGTAAAAACCTGACTGCAGCTCCAATGTGAAGATAACAGAGTAGTTCCATTGTTAACTGTTAGAAAGCAGTGGTTTTGCTCTGCATTGATAATGACCTAATTGGAAAAGATCCATACTGAAAATGATTTAATAATGGACTTGTAGGTGGTTCCAACTCACATCAAGACCTCAGACTGAAGACAAGTTAGCAAACCACAAAGTGTGAAGAGGAGGCAACTTCGCTAATGGCAAAGTGGTTGTAGAATATGGTCATGCATAAATTAAGGGCTTTATATTGACAAAAAATTAGCCAATATGCTCCTCAAAGGCATGTTAATAAGCAGCTTCTTAGTACTTCTTCACAATCAGAAGATTAGTGGAGATACTGAGGTTTCAAGAGACACCGAATACTGTACGTCAGGCAGGATTTTGTGAAATGTGTTTAAAACTATACAAAAAACATTTTAAAAGAAACATTTCAAAATGATTCTTTTGATATAAGCGTTGAAACCCCCCCGCTGCTAATCCATTATAAGGCTTGCATGGCTGAGTTGCTGGACTTTAAAGAAATCAAACTGAATGAGAAACAATCTGTGCAAATACCATTCTGTTTGCAGGACACGGCCAATCAACTTGGCCTAAGTGACTAGAGACACCAATGGGAATTGTAGTTTCTGTTATAATGAACTACAAATTAAAGAGTGTCCACAGAGAAGCAGTCGGACACTCCAACAACAATATAAAGTGTATACAGCAGAATAAAAAAAAACAATAGAGATAAAGGCTACAGTATTTAAACAACAGACATCATAAAACATGAAGCAGAGTCTATTGTTAGTAAGAATTCAATAATGGTTGCAGTGTACCCAAGTTGTGACCCAGATGAGCTCTGATCACCCCCTCTATGTAAATTAATGTGCTCTGCCCCGGAACCAAAGGGAGGAACTACGATGTGAGCCATTATTAAAGTGACAGCTTCAGGATAGTTCTTTCCCCTATGTCTAATGGAGCTCTGATGTTCACCAATTCTCTGCTTAATTGGATGAGTAGTATGTAGTTGGACATAGACTTCATCACATGGATATTTCAACAGGTAGACCACATTTTTTTCTCTTGCATGTAAAAAAATCCCTTTACTGGAAATGTCTTCCCTGTCCTCAGAGGACTGAAGTCATTAGTTCTGAAAGTGTTGTGACATCGGGCACAGTTATCACAGAGGTAGTTTTCCTTTTTGAAAAGGAGCCAAGAGAGTCTGTATAGGGGGAGGAAATATCTGAGCTCCAACCATTATTGCATAGGTTAGGTCCCCATTTCTAGACAAAGAGAGATGGATCTGGGGTCAAAATGTCCCAGTATTTCAGGGAAAATACTTTTACTTGCACAGATTTGAGTGTGCAGATGCTTTGTTTCTCATTCAGTGTGGAGCAAGCATGAAAATCATGGTGCCATTTGCTCGGATTAAGAAATGGAAAGGCACAGAAATCAAACTCCAAAACACACAGCACCAAGGTCAAACAAAGTCCAAAACATTTTAGTGATCTCCTGTTTGTGAACAACATCTCTTGTTTCAGTTGAAAATGCCACATTGATTCAGTTTGATTACTGTCATTAGGGTCACGTTAATGCCAACTCTAAGTACTGTTATTTTATCAAGCACTTCCGAAAGGATGTCGTCACGCACGCACGCACACCTCACCCCCTGCTAAAAGCAGAACAAGATGCCAGATGGGGGGAGCTGACAGAGCTCGTCCGCTGCACGTTCCGCTCCACCTACACCTGCAACCATGCACCAAGTGAAACTAGAGCTTGAGACCATAAACTCCTCAGGACAATGTTTACTGACGTTATCGATAAAGTGAGTAGTCATTTTTTGAGAGAAGTGAGAAGTCTATGGTTTGTGGGCTAAAAAATGTGCAGTATGACCACAAAATGGCACTAGAGACCAGTTATTGGAAACAAAAGATACAAAAGGGTTCTTCCTCTGGGGAGCATGAATACACTCAATAAATGAATGGAAATCAGACAACAGTTCTGTATCGAGTTTTGCAGTACCTTATGTGCAAGTTAAAATTTCAGTGGGAGACACAGGGCCATAGAAGTCAAGAGTGTATCAGAGTTAATACCCGGTGGACCATGTTTGTCCACAGCAAAGTTCACATATACAACACTGAATATTTGGCCAAGAGGTCTCTTAAAGGAGGGTTAGGTAACGGCCAAACATGAGACCGAGAAAACCGGGTAATGGACCCAATAATATAAAAAACTCAAATAAGCCTTTATTTTGCATATAATATTTCTCGCACTTCATCTAAATCCAAACTAATTTCCTTTGAAAAACAATAGCAGGTGCACAATTTGGCTCAGGTGCAACATCTCATTTTCCATCCCACTGTCAGGTGGCTATGGGTTTGCAGCTAAGTGGCCCTGAGAGGTGGATTTTCATGGTTGTAACGCAACCTGACTCACTCTGGTCTTTGTTCTCTCGGCAGCAGAAGCGTAGATCTGTCATGTGGCATTGTAATAATCATATTGGGCAAGCCAGAGAACATTTTTTAGTCCATGACAGAACATCTCTACAGGCCTGGTGAATCAATAATTGACCACATCAACTATTGTCATGTGGACTTAAATATCATATTATACATATATTTTTTTTAATAGCCATCTATTCTCTTCCCCCACATTCATTGTACATTATCCATCTCCTCTCCACCTCCCATCTACCCACCCACTCTCTTCTGCTGTCACACTCCCAAAGGCCGTTTCTTTGGCTATAGACATAGCTCAGCATACGATGTGGCATCCTGTACCTGTGGTGAGAAGGGGGTGGGGGGGCACAGAGGGTGCCAACCCCACTAGAGGTGAAGCCCCAGCTTCAGCAGGGAAACAGAGGGGGGCGTCACCGCCATAATCAGCTAGAAATTCCACAGCGCTGCAGGGCAGGAAACCAGTAAATACACACACAATTCCACAAGGACCCTCTCTCTCTATATATACAACATCCTGTTGAATATTCTCAGCATGTTAAGAATATTCTCTAAACCCATCACAAAATCGGTGATTGATATGACAACGTGACAAACAACCAGTTGCAAATATGAAACTTTTACAGCAATCACTCAGATCGACACACTATTGTATCCATTCCACGAATGCTAAGTTTGACTTTTTGGAAAGATGGTCAGACAAATAGATGATGAGATAGAGAAAGATAACACGTCTGAAGCTATAACATGCAGATGATTAACAGCCCAAAGGAAACTTTGAGGATAAATAGTTTCTATTTTGGATAAAGTATAACAGAGAGCAGGTACTGTAAGGGTATTGTATCTAAAGCAGCCCCATACTCACTCCCACTCCTTGCGTCGTGCCTGTGGTGTGCTCTGTATCTTGTGAGCCTGGTGGGCTTTTACAATGTCCCTCTGCTCGATGAGGCCGCCCCGACGTCTCTTGATCACATTAGGACTGACCGCCAAATCTCCATCCACCCCCAGCATCCCCCCTCCAAGTTCAAAAGTCGAGGACACATCAAGAGAGAGGCCCTGACGGTTTGGATGCAGAGGGGGATCATGGCCCGACATATGTGCGAGGTAGAGGGTGTCGTAGCTGGTTGAGAGACTCTGCGGCTCCAGCAGAGAGTGGGACTCAGAATACAGACTGGACCCTCTTGCCAGTCCTGCGCGATGCTTCTGCCAGCTCTCACAGTCCTCTGGGGACGGGTGGAGGATCTGGTGTCTGGGGGTACTGCTACCACAAATCGCCCCCATGCCCAGACCGCCCACTGGAGCTCTAGGTAGCCCCAAAGCATTGTGGTCCCCTGTCAGAGACTGGGAGCTGACCGCATAGGAGTCCAGCATGGTGGGAGGACTGTCCGGGATCTCAGCATAGTGCTGCAGGAAGGAAAGGGAGCAGAGATGAAATGGAACAGAAAGAAAGATGTGTAAGATAAATTATATCAATGTACAAACCATAACCCATTATTTTACTAAACACGTCTGTCCAAATTTACTGTCATCTGGGCAGAAGATGTTTTTGTGTTATTTACCGATACAGATGCAGATAGTAACTTCACCTTACACATGCACATCATTCCCACTCACAGGTGCAGACACTCGTAACACTCTCTGCTTGGATGTTGGATTGTATACATCCGTCAAGCACCAGAGCCGCTCTAGCTTCTGCATTAAACTAACCCTCTGAGGAAATTGGCCAATGGCCAAATAGCAACTACTCTCCCCAGTCACTTTAAAATATTACCAGTCCTCTGAGCATCAGAACTGATTAGATGCTGTAACACATCCTGTAAAAAAAATAATCATATAATACTGCAGTGCTGTGCTTAATGGTGCAATTAGGAAAAGGGGAGAACGGGGTGGAAAAGAGTTATTTCTATCAACTTATCTTCTCCTTTATCTGGTGGGAACACTGAGGACTGGCTTGGTTTCGGGTGATATGCAAAGCAAGTCGGTGCACAATACATCTTGCATCCTGACATGCTCCAACAGCCTCTCAATACCTGCTGCTACTGCCCTTGCTTTATAAAAGCCCTCAACATTTCAGTCAGCCGAATGATAGGTTGCTGGTTTTACAGCCCCTCTGAGATGAAAAATCTTCAAACTTGTGCAGTGAAGATATTGAGCAGTGAAAGGGAGATGATAAGATGAGAAATCAGCGGACTGCTTAATCACCCTGAGAGCCAATAATTAAACTGCTGTCAATAAGTGGACACACTGTGATGAATGAAGCCCTAGTGATCAGAGACACACTTGAGCCGACGATGATGGTTTCACTGCACCTCTGTGATTTCCAGAGATCCTCTCCACTAAAACCTCCTGATATCAACAAAATGAACATTCTCTCCCGTACCTTACTGTATTGGTAACTTAACAGTTTTCTCAACACTATTTTCACCATTTGTAGCTTGTCGTGCTGTGCCCAAGAAATAAAAGGAGCAAAGTGAGACACAATATTTGCTGGTTCATTTGCAGTTGCAACAATTTAATTAGAATAAATATTGTGGAAAAGCCTTTCAGTTCTCAAATCACATTTTGCAGAAGAATAGCATACCTCAAGGCCTTTCCCCCCAAAACTACTTTCTGCATTGCTCATATCCATATTGACTAGAGCGACACAACTAAAGAATGAAGTAGTCCAACAGTAGTGTTTTAAACTACAACAGGAAACATGTTCAATGCTTAGATCGCTGCCACACTGCTGCAAGACGACCGCTCCTGACTCCTCTCTGACACCTCAATGTAACACAGAAATCAATGAATAAATTAATTGAGGTAGTTGAAGAACTATTATGGCAGGGGTTAATGAGAAGAGACTCGTGAATGCAGTTTCAACAGGATCTTTAATCTCAACAGAAGTCACAGATCAGATCCCTTTTGCAAGGTGAAAGAATCAACAACAACAAAACCACGACAGAAACACATTGGTGGCCACTGAAACTGGACATGTAACCTCCATTTAAAAAAGGAAAAAAAAGAAATTGATAGTGCATAGATTCATTCTCAAAGCACACGATGACAAACAATCAGTGATGGTTCTATAGTTTCTAATTGTCTGTGTCCATTTCCTCTGAAAGTTTAATTTCATTGCTCCTTGGGGGCTTAGTGGTATATAATGACAACACTGCAATGCTGGAACCCAGAGAACAATGGCACCATAGGTAAAGTGGCTTTAATTGTGGCTGCTTAATGGATGCGAGCTGTGCTTCCAACAGAGACAGAAAACACCTGTTGCTGCCAAGCCCTGCCCTCATTCTTCTCTCCCAAGCTTTACGGAGTGCTTCGAAGAGATGTGCAAGGAGTTTGACTCATTCAGCAAAGGCCAGTGAAATAAAGAGGTATGAATGTATGTGTATTTGTCCATAAAATTGCCCATTGTGTGATTCCTGGCAGGGGACCTCTATCTGAGAAATAGCAGGAGAACTTCAATTGATCTTGTGCTTACTGAATCCATTTTGCAAATTATGTTTACAAACTGGCTGCATAGGAACGCCAACACAATTAGCTGATATGCTGGGATAACTGAGTTCAGACAATTGGAACTGGATATGGAGAATAACAGGAAAGGGCAATAAAGACAAGAACCAACATGACCCAGACAGGTGCCCTGATGGATATAAATAAAATGTGATGGTACCAACATTTAAACCCCAAACCTAAACATGATAATTTAAGGGTTACAGGACAGATCTCAGCCAGAAGATAAAAAATGGACACAGGCACAAGGATATTTAATCTTATATCACGGCAAGTTTACTCTTTAAGTCACTCCAGTTCTTATCAGCAAACAAGAACAATTTGCTCACCCATGGTGCATTTATGTAAATGCCGTTTACATTGTGCTTATCTATGCATACCATTTGTAACCTACAATTTCAATACTGAGGCAGTTAAATCCCGGGTTTATGGTCATCTACCGTCTGCCAGTGAGATCAACAATGTGAGATTGAAACTGACACGTGATGTCTTTAGTCTTCACAGCTCACATTTGGAAAAAATATTTCCACAGTTTGGTCAATGTACTAATATGTTAGCTTAGCTTAGCACAAAGTTTCAAAACAAAGGCGGAAAAGCTATGTCACGGCTTACATCATTAGACGAAAATACAGGCTTAAATGTTATGAGACTCATTGAACCATTATCAGGACCATTATTACAGACCCATACTGCCAGACCTCAACCACAAAAACACTCAGTGCCATGAGGATACTCACTGCAATTCATGTACCCTCACAATTATCAAAACCATACTGCGAAGAAGTGGTTTGATCAAATTCAGATTAAGTCCCCGAGCTTTCAGGTGGCCATTATGTTGCCAGTCTTGACTTCTCAGTCGCTTGTGGTCAGATAAAAGGGGCCGAGAGGAAGTAAGACTTGGGGAAATCTGAATCACAATTGTAGAGGGCCCTAATTGCTTTAACGCTCTTTGTTGGATAATCAGGTGCCTGCATAATGAGGAGTGAAGGAGAGGCTCAGACAAGCGAGGAACCTTCTCACACCTGCTGCCCTCGACGGCCCACACAACTGCCGGATTACACATTATATTTCACCACATCCCACCCTCAACCTGAATGTCAACCCTGTGAGTGGCCAAATGTGTGTCAGGAAGTGTTATGGCGCCTGAGACTACTCTAATGGGTATCGTGTCCGAAAAGGAGATCCGGCACGCAATTCGGGCCAGCTGACAATATCCATCTTGCTTTGAGCAAGGTGCGGGTGATCGTTAAGAAATTTTGAGGATGGCGTTAGGTGCAAATGGAATTGCTAAAAATCTGTGGCTGTGGCTTTTACTTTTCAAGTGGCTGTCCCTTTTACTCGTTACAGATACTATTTCACATTATTCAAGTTATTCTAAATATTCCTCTTCATCATACAGGCCATATGGAAGAATATTGCAATGTATTCTCAAGCAAGGTTTTTATCAACTGTATGTGTGATGCATCTAGATTCAGAATAGGAATGTGCAGTAAGACCTGTGGGAGTTATTAATCACAATACAGTGGGAACAGAGTGCACAGAACAATATTCTGCACACACACATATTTCTTCAGTTAAGCACCAGTGCATGTTGTAAGTTAACTTATATCTCTGTTTGCCTTGTAAAAACAGAACAACAAAGATCAATTGAGCTGGACAGGCAGCTCTGTCAAGGATAAGGAAAACTGATACTTATAAATACTGTAGAGGTCTGTGACATGCAGAATATAAATGTGTTTCAATGCTCCGAGAGAGGTCTAATTTTCTTTGGCTCAGCTAGCCACTAAATTCGAGCAGTGACTCTCTAAAATACAGGGACTGCATATTACTGTTCTGTATTATACGGAGAGCATTAGGTGGTGCCAACATCTACATATTTAATTTACAACTTTATGTCATACATTGCAGAGCATTTGAGTGGGCAAACAGAAGCAGCAAATATGCAGATGTATAGAGTGTGATATAACACTTATCTGGATAACATTAAAATCCAGACAAAGGCCAAACACACACACACACACACACACACACACACACACACACACACACACACACACACACACACACACACACACACACACACACACACACACACACACACACACACACACACACACACACACACACACACACACACGCACACGCACACACACACGCACACGCACACCACACACACCACCACCACCAAAAGCAACACTTACATAGCATAAATAGCATAACGCAACTCCTTACATTCAACATGAGCTACTTTAAACCATGTCTTATTGTTATTATCCCCTGTCCATCAAAAAACAATCACATTTAGCAAAGATTCTCTTCTCTTTCTAAAACGTATGTTATCAATTCACACTTACAGTAGTTTTCCTGCTGAGTATCTACAAAGGTCATCCCCCCACTGAGACAATAAAAAAATGATGAAGGATATAATAACTTAATGCACAAGACCTACACTGCACTTTGCCAATCTACTCATCTACATGTTCCTCTACATTTATTGTTGTTTTTGTATCATTAGTACATCACCTCTTTATCTGGAAATTGAAAGCATTTAATGTTTTATTCTAACACAACCTACACATTCTCTGCGCAGATGCAATGCATTCTGTAAATGTATTAATGCAAACCTATTGTATTTTTGACATTTTATTTCAGAGGTCCAGATGTAAACACACATCATTTTTTGTAATTTGTAATTTCCTGTCCTGCATTTACCCTGCAAACATATTTTTCATTCATATATCTCTGTTCAAATAGAATAGAGATATATATATATATATCTATTTAATGCATCCATTCACTTTACTTTTATTCTTATTATATGATTCTTTGAATGGAAAATGGTAAATGGACTGTGAGTGGCTCAGTGTCCTGCCACCGACCTTCAGAATAGTGGACGAGCCGCTCTACTGCCTCCTGAGCCACAGCTGTATTTCCCTGCACGGTTTATTAAAGTTTCATTCTATCATTATGATACTATTGTGCCACAAACCGTGAAGGACCTCAGCTAGAACAGCTCAGCTACTTGAAAGCCTGAGTAACAGACATCACAGTGAAAATACAGAGAAATTGTGGATTCATTTTTTTCTGTCATCTCTTACATTTTGCTTTCTCATAGAAGTGTATAACAGTTCTCAACCTAAAAGCAACACTATCAAACAATAAAGTGCAACTTTGAATTCATATTGTTTATCAGGTTAAAATGTCAGTCTTTTTGTCTTTAAAAATAAATGACATGCAGACTTCAGATGATGAAGAGATGCTTCTCAAAGGGATCGTACTGCTGTGATGACCTTCCAGGAAAGACCATTACACACCTACTGATACATCAGAGCAGTAATGATCAGCTCTACTAATAGAACAACCCCACTGCTGTGGTCCAATCCATGGAAGGTGAAGTAGCCTCATGGGGGAAGGGCCAAGAGGTGAGGAACATTTTATATATTTCCTCAGCCATTTGATGCAATTATCAATTTTAGTCTTCACAATCTGATGCCTTATTTTATTTCAGAATGTGTACAAGTAATAAAACAAGAGGGAGAAATATCTAGTACCTCTACATACCAGGGTAAAACCACTGACACCAAAAAAAGCATCAATCATGCTGAGAGTTTTGTTGTTGCTGTTTACTCTCTGTAGAAATGATCCTGTACTTTGATGGAGCAAGGCGAGGAGAATGTCAATAAAGTCATGTCCCAAATATGAAATGTCTTATAAAATGTCAAAGATATTTAGATTTGTCAGTCTACATTTGTCTTCAACTTGATGTCTGTGAAATTACCTATTGAAGTTGTGATGGAAAAGTGAATTATCACCTTTATCATTGGGACCACTATGAAAAAAAACCTCAGCGCCCCAAAGCTTGTAAAATTCTTTGGCTGCTATACAACAATGCAGGGCTGTTACACGTGATTTGAACAAGATGACTTCCTGTACCATTAGAGATGAATCAATCAGTGCGTTTTACAGCTTGCGGCAGACATTGTGACTTAAAGGAGTAATTTGTTTTGGCAATAGTTTCTCCAAACAGGAATCTGTGTGTTTGGCCAAAAGCTGGAAAATGGCCAAATTGCTTTTTTCACAGTGTGAGACATATTTCTCATATACTGTATTTACCTTTCAATTAAATGACAAGACATATGACTCTGTTACGTAAACGGTCCAGATGCAAATATGAATGTGCCACTACACTACACATCATAAACTATACATTAGACTTGGCGTATATATATTACTTCAACTGTAACACAAAATAAAGCAGAGACCTGGAGCTGCTCTTAAATGAGTTAGAGAAAAAAAGATTTGCCATTTAGGTACTGATGTCCAACTCAGCAGCTGTTGTATGAAAAAACATACTTCACTCCATAGTCCTACTTCTGTGCAGGGTAAATCGAATATTATATTGATATACTGATATGAAATTTGAAGAGTATTAAATCTTGCACATACACATTCAGTTTACAATAAGAAACAAATAAAAATGAGGACACTGACGTTTAATTTTTTATGCCAAATTTAGCAACAAGACTGAGGAGAACCAATGTTTTTTTGTCTGTCCTCTCAACATCATAAAGGAGGAGTCCTTCGACACAAGTATGTCCATTAACTATAATTCAATTGGCTTCTTAAGAGACATTGGAGTTAGGCCTGCTTACCTGTTTAACATATGAGCAGCAAATGAATGGTGAAAAATAAAAATCCAGTACATGAAATAATGTTAATCTGCTAATATTAATTAGAAGAACTATCAGCCTTTGTTAAGATACCCATTGTACGTGAAAAAATGCATAAACACTTATACAAACTATGATTGGTGAACAGCCACCAGTGACAAACTGTAGGAAGAACCTGACTGACAATGCAAATATGTCTATTTTCTGTTATTGTTGTTTTTTGACCTTATCAGACCAGCTTTGTTCTTGGTAAATAGATTTGTGATCAGTCCGGATCTAAGGTTCAACTTCAACCAGTGATTTACTGTAGGAACCTAAGACCCTAAACTTGATCATCTTTCTAAATCTTGTCTATCTGAATGTAACTTTGGTAGATGGTCTAAAAAACATACAGCTTGTTTTCCCTAAGATTCAGTTCAGTCGGGCTAAGCTTTGTGCCTAACAGAGGCACTAATTCAAATACAGCATGAAAACCAATTAACAGCCCTTCTAATGAGAGTTATCCAATCAATCAGTGCAATTGACAAGAAAAGACTGACAAACAACCACAACATGAAAATAAAGCCAACAGATTCGTGGTGATATGTGACAGGTGTGATTATAAAAAAAAAAGATAATCTGATCAATTTTAGCATTGAGATAAGCATGTAACCCGCTGAACAGTAACTGGGTATCGCAGAAGCCTGCATGACTATAACTCTAAGCCTGTACTTCAGGAAAAGGAGAGATGTAAAATGATGAACTGGCAACACAGTGTTTGCCCCCAGCATCCTGTCATCTACAACACAAACACTGATTGTTGAAACTTTCGCTTCCTTTACAGTCAGACACGACTTGACAAAACATGCTGCTGTGCTAGTTCTGATTAGTTACCTAAATGCACCATTACAGGCCTCAAAGTGAGGCCAGTTTACAAGAAGATAATGAATAGAACAAAATTTCCCAGTTCATAGAAATGCAAAAGGGCAGAGACAAACGGCCAAGTTCATATTCGGGTAACGCAAGCAAGTCTTGACATGTTAGTATCTAAGACCCCATCAATAACTTGTCAGACACACGCTTCCTTTCCATTCACTGCAGCCAATCTAGTCTTGATTCAATCGTCTTAATCAATCCCTTTCTCATTAACTCCTGCCTCATTAAGGTAATGATTACTGCTTTGCCCAACATTTGAGACTGAACATTGAACACTGAAGATTTCAGGAAATTGTATCATTATCTGTTTTTTACGCTTATACTTAGGAATTAGGAGCCTCCATGTGGCCCTTATACTGACACCTGCCTGCTCCGTCACTGGCTCTGTGGCCCTCTGAATATGAACATTTCAGTATGAGTCTAACTCATAGCTCTCTGTCGCAGTTTAACCAAATTGCTAATTTGGTCATGTTTTGGAGTAGAGTTGAATAAACAACAAGAAACATGGTTCTGCCCACTATGGTCTCCTAAACAAGGATGTGGTGTGAAACCTAACATACTAAACTTCTCATTTGAGATATGCAGTACCAAAAACATGCTCTACATCCGCACAATTTCAGGCTATTTCAAAGTCACACAGCAGCTTCACAACCCTCGACTGAGCTCTGGGATGGATCGGCATGATCGATGAAGACTGAAGGACCCGGCTCCTCGTCCTGGCTCTTCTGCACCCAGCTCCTCTGGGGTGGCACACAAACATTTAGCTTCTGACAAAATGCTCCAGCGGACACGGCGACAAAGATCCATGCAGTCGCCAGTCTGCTGAGTGGGGGGTTTTTTTTCCGTCTTTTTATTTTCAAGAAACTAACACCTGTTTGAAAACATTTACATTAGGTAGGATGTCTTACCTACAGACCGAGTGCTCCTTACCATTTCGTTCAGCTCTCCACTGAAAATGACAAGCACACACACGACCACGTCCGACACTTCCTCCAACCAGTACTGAGAGAGGGGGAGGGGGGGGATAGAAAGAGGGAGAGAGAGAGGGGGGGTAGAAAGAGGGAGAGAGAGAGAGAGAGGGGGGGGGGATAGAAAGAGGGAGAGAGAGAGAGAGGGGGGGGGGGGGTAGAAAGAGGGAGAGAGAGAGGGGGGGAGATAGAGAGAGAGAGAGGGGGGATAGAAAGAGAGAGAGAGGGGGGGGGGGAGCTGTGTATTTGGATAAGTTCCCACCCATTACTGGACCCATCAAAAACTACAATAAAGGCTGCGGTTGTATGACACACGCATGTCACCATGTTTACTTCCAGCAGCACAGTGGACAGTACAGGTGACCCACTTGTTGCCGTCTCGTCCTCATGGTCAAACAAGCAGCGATAACCTCCTGGAAACACCTGCTGCCTGCCTCCATGCTCTGCTCATAACAGACTGCAGTTTACACGTTTATGACTCACCTGTTAACAGTGAGCATCGTCCGCGCAAGTGCGCGCACTCCGTTCGCTACCATAGAGACCGTTACAAGAGAAGATCCTATAACTCCACAAGAAATGGGGGAAAATAAAAAATACGACGCCAAAAAATAAATAAAAAAATACAATACCGAATCCAACATCGTGTGATGAAAAATAACTTTTGCAGGGGAAGTGGGGGTAACGTAGCCCAATGTTTTTTGTATGAATGGAGCTTCCGAGGTGATGCGGTAGTGTACATAGTGTGTGTGTGCGTACTTGCGATACGCACTCTGGCCGCTGGGTGTCAGTAAACGCACATAAAATGTATTGATAAAGCATCTTCGTCTGCTCTGATCATAGACTGTATATTCCATATTTAAAGTCAATGGCTCCAGCTAATCGATGATTGTTAGATTAGGCCTGACTTCAACATTTTAGAAATGCAACTGCACAATAAAATCAGTTCTAACTTAAGAAAATGTGAAACCAGCTAAACTTGCAAATATATCCAGTGCCTTCAACTTTTCATATATATAGGCCTATTTTATATAGTTTTTTATTGTATGATAACTATTCTACCATATATAGTTTTAATTTTCATATTTTTACTCATATCATCACTGTTTATCATCCCTTTATTAAGTGGAAAATAACTTTGTTTCAGTAAGTGTTTCAAACAGATATTCAAAGGGGGACTTAAATAGTTTTAATGATGATGATGATGATGATGATGATGATGATGTGGTGTGTGTATGGGGCGGGGGGCAACACTGTGGCTGGTAAGTGGCTACCGCAGCGTTTGACGTCGCCTAACTCTCGCGATAGTTCGGTCTCGGCTACCAACTCGCCCTGGATACTTCAGTTTCACCGTTGAGAAACATCAACATAGTAACCCGGGGATCGGAGCGGTAACCTAAGAAGCGGGCAGCGACCTTTTATTTCCAGGAATCTCACAGCTGAGCTGCAGATATGATTCCCCGGACCATCGCCGAGACGACAACAATGTGTGCATGTCGCTAGAAAAAGTTGCTAGCTTAGTTGGTACAACTGCGAGCTAGCCTTGGTTTGCTAACGTTAGCTGGCTAACGCTAACGTTAGCAAACAGACAGCTGATCGAAACTGAAGATTTCTGGGGAAGTTTGGATTGTTTTACAATGAGGACGTCGACATGAATGTGGACATCTAGACACCTCGGATCATTTCCCTAGAGGTACGTGTTATGTCTCAGTAAAGCAGCGGTCAGCCAAGTTACCAAACTCTCTCGAGTTGGCGGCTCCGACTATTCCCTGGACCGGAAGGCATTTCGAAATAAGTCATCTTGGAGTCAGTGGTTGTAATGAATTGGAGGCTCAGTCTTTGGACATGCATTGGTTGCCCTTGAAAGTCGAAGATGATCGGTAAAAAGTTGAGTTAGTGTAGATAAAAGAGATATTCAAAAGATAGTAACACCCTGCTTGTTAGTTCACACCCGAAAGTGGAGACATGGTGGATTGTGTGGTGAATAACTCCTGGTCAGGGTGTTTCAGCCGTAGCCCCTAACAACACAAGTTATGTTTCTTGGATATGTTTCGGATGGCAATTGGTTGCTTTTAATTGATTGCATTTGGTCTTATTAAATAGTCTTACTATAGTTTAACGTCTTCAATAATACCCGCGCCAGTCCAGATGTACCGTCAGTGTGAATCAGGCTCGCGATGTTGTACAAAATCATGTTAAAACTACTTAATCCTCGAATGGGAGTTTAACTCTTCAGTGCCATACTCGGGGAGACCGATGTGACGCCAGGGGGATCGTGTAACGTTACACAATCACGCCTCAATAAAGTCAAACATGGCATTATTTTTTTCTTTTTCTTCACGGCCCGGCTCGTGAGGTGGTGCTAAAGGCACAGTGGTGACTTCGGTGGTCGAAAGCAATAGTGCAACTGTCCATGTCCCTACCTTCGTGTCGGGGGGGTGTGGTGTCCGCCCGCGTGGGGCAGCACCGAGCCGCGGCGGCCGAGCGGCGCCGCAGTCGCCGAGCGAAGAAGAAGCTACGCGCCATCTTGGATTGTTCCACTGGAAGCGAGCCGCCTCCCATTGGCTAACTCGCGTCGTTTGGCACCTAACAATCTTCCGACAGCGTCGTTTCTTTCTCCGATGGCTTCGACTTCCTCTCGACAAGTTTGTAATTTCAACAAACGTTCGCTTATGGACTTCGTGGAGACCAAGCGCTTGTACTGACAGCCACACAGGACCGTTACACACTCCTCCAGTCCTGGGTCGAGCTTGTTGTTTGTAGACTCTTTGGTTCCTAATAAGCTGACGGCGGAAGATAACATCAGCAGGAAATGTGTCTTACAAATGTTATGCATTGACTCTGAATTGGCACAAATCATCTAAGCTGCTTTTTGTCTCTCACACCAGATGTGTTGGATTCAGTTAACAGGTAAAGACACATGATGCTGGTTGTTGTCTGCATTATTGATTATCCTCAGTAGTGGTCATCTGTGTATGGCCCTGAGTTAATAATGGAGGTCTGTTACTCAGAAATCCTGCTGATGCAGAAACAACACTTTCCGTCCTGTTTTCCCTCTCAGTCGGACGTTATCACCTCAAGGCGGCGTCATGTGATTCTTATGAGCACAGTCGAAATAACTTCTGTAGAACTACTTGTGACTCACACACTGTCAAATAGTTGGCATTTATTAGACTTGTTTCGATTAATGCTATGATTAACTAATCAGAGTGGCAAAGTTGTCAAGAAATCGCCACAGTATTGACTCAGGAAGACTGCTCCCTGATCAGAACAAAACAGTCGCTCTTGATCTTTGAGAGAGTCATATCTAGGTGGGACCAGACGCCAGTGCTCAGACTTACAGGTGTTTTAAGTAAACATCGCATGGCTGACGTGTCACAACCTTCAGTTTTGCTTCCCCTTCTCTTATAGAAATCTTTTGAGGAATGTTCTGCTGTAGGACCGGTTTTAAATGGCACAGTGACAGTAATCTGCTGTCAACAGGCTGTCATAAAAGCTTAGGCATGAATCAAAGCTTGCTTATTTATTTATTTCTATTGTTTCTGCCCAAGTCAATGTGTTGTTTAAAATGCTTGATGCTTTTTGTGTTTGTGCTCACCGTGTATGTTATAATAGTTAATAGTACAAGAGTATATACTGTTTGTTTCGGTTTTTAGCAAATTTTTGTGTTGTCATTAGTGTACCTTTGCTTAGTATTCTTATTTATTATGATTTTTCTGTTTAATTTAGGGCATAGGTGAACGGGAGAGATGAGGAGGAGCAGGGGGACTGAGGTGTCTCTTAAAAGCTCTGCTCAGCAGCTTACCAATCATAATATTGGCACAGGTGTGTAATACATTTTAGTTGGTTGTAGTAGTAGTGTTTATTATCACTCAGTGCAATCACTTAATTTGAAATTCATAATTTAGATGTGTCACATGGGTTTTACATAGCAAAAGGTTCCCGCTCACATTTTTAAGATGATTTTTATTCTCTTCCTCTTTATCAGAGCTGACATCTGCATGGAAAAGTTTGGCTCAGTCCAAAGCTGCGGTGGGTACGACTGCACCACTGTTCTGCCAAATGATTTTGTTCCGAAACAATTGCCATTTCATAGAAGTGAAGAAGTACAGTTTGCAATATCTAATAATGGCGATAACTCCCTTTCAAGTTCACATAATCCAAGAAGTCAGACGTGTATTTTCTCTGTGTAGTTGCGGCATATAGAGAACCATCTAGAGGCAGTGCCAGGGACAGGGGTTCTCTTGGACTCAGTCATGGAACCCCCCAAGGACAAATTGTCCAGGATGGTCCGCTGCAGGGGTGAGTTATTCCAAAATATAAAGCTCCATTTTGCAAAATAGTTAAATTCTTTGTCATATCTACTGCAATTTCAAAACCGCTATCTGTGTTGTCAGATGGGCATGGAGCTGACAATGGAGGGTTTTCGAAGCGCGGGGGGCGAAGTCAGCAGAGTCCAGAAAAGAGCAGTTCACGCAGCCCACTGCGAAATACTACCCAGGACAGCAATGTCTGCAGGAACACTAGTGTGGAGTTCAGGGAACCACTGGTCTCATACAGGTATAAATACTGCACTAAAATGCATTTATGAAACATCCTTAATACACTGTTTATTGCCCACCTTGGCTGTGATATCATCATTGTAATTATTGTTGTTTGTTGTCAGGTTGTTGTTTATACATGAAACCTCAGGAGAGTTTTTTTACCTAAGTAACAACCAGTCCCCAATGCTTTTTGAATGCTATTTTCAAGACTTCTATTCAGAGACCATATGTTCTTGACATCTCCACTGAATTGCTTGTGGCTGAGTAGCTTACAGGTACTTCAGCAGCTCAAGTCTCTAGCTTCACAGTAATGCTTCAAAATCCTAATGGTCTGTCTTAAGTATTGTCACACGGTGTGACAGAATTACTGGATTTCAAATGTGAATATGTTGCACCTTTACAGTAAATTACACAAGTTACAAATATTTTATTTGCTAACAATATACAAGGTTGAATTTTAAATATTAAACCGGGCAAATATTTCAGAATTGTTTTATGTCTAAGACATTCAGTTCCCTTTTTAGTGTTATTTTATTTTTCTGTCTGTCGGTATTGGTGTGTAAGATTGGCATTACCATAATCCGAAATTTTCCTTTTAATACTGTTCTATCTTTTAATATTATTCATCATTAAACTAAAGTGACACGAGTGAATATGCTGTTTCCTCCACCCATGTCCTTTAACCACCCACAAATGTGTTCTTCTGTATACTCAGTAAATTAAGAGTAAATCTTGATCCTCTTCCTGATCCCTTGTAATCTGGTTTGTTTCCAGAGGGGCCACCCCTCCAGCACATCCATCCTCTCAGCTGGAGTCCTACAGCCTGCATTCGGTTCCAGGGTCTTCGTACCCATCCTCAGATCCTCTGCTCAGCCAGCTTGTCTACCAGAGGGACACCAGGGACAAGCAGACAGACAGGGACCTGGACAGTACACACTCCTCAGCTCTGGAGAGCACCGAGGTCCGCTACCTCAATGACCAGCCAGCCCTGGATATCCTGAAGACAATTGGAATCCAGTCACATCCCGCAGGTGTAAGAGCCCCTTTGAGGGAGGGGGCTCAGGAGGAAAGGATGCCCAAAGCACAAGTCAGCATGGACAGCCAAGAGTCAAGCCCATGTCTCGCTCCAGCCCCTGGCTCTGTACCCAGAGGGGAGAGAACACCCTCCACCAGCCCTGGCTCAGCTTCTCAGAGGTTGGAGAGCCTAAAGCGACATCAGCCTGACGACAAACTGGAGAAGCTCAAAGAGCGTATTCGAAGGCAGAGACAACATCTGGAGGAGACTGCAGAGAGAGAGAAACTGCTGGGTTTTCTAGAGCAGCCTATAATGGCAGCTGTGGGGACTGACAAAGCTTCTACCAACAACATGCCCACAGCAAAAACACGGAAAGTTGCAGCTGCCCCGCGTGCACCTATTTACAAAGGTATCTTGACTATAAGATTGGCCCCACATGTTTCACTTTCTCATTTGTCTGAAAAATGTTACTTGAAATAATGGCTGTTTTGGGAATTTGAGCAATTTAGTAGGAAACAGGATGATGCATGTTGAGCATTCTATCGCTTTACTTTCAGGTTTCAACAGTACTGAGACAAAGATTCGGACTCCTGATGGGAAAGTGTGGAAGGAGGATGAGTTTCATAACCTGAGCAGAGACGTATACAGAGACCTGTCACGACAGTTTGCTGGTAAGCACACAACACAAACATTGCTATTATGACTATTATTATGAGACAGATTTGTCGCGATCAGTCATCTATTGTGTCTTTGGTTTTTCATATAGGGCGTAACTACGCTAATTGCATAAAAAACCTGATCTACACTCTGTTTGGAATAATATCCGAAATGTTTGACCCCATGCACCGAGCTTGTTGGTTCAGCCAATGGACCTTTTTTCTTCTGAACTAAGAATTTTTAGTCAGTTGGCGTTGCTTTTTGGCTTATTTTCTACACGTGTCCTCTTTCCACAGAGAACACCAGATCCAGACATCAGCAGCAGAGTGAACAGAGAGCAGATAGGTCCAAAGAGAGGAGGCCTCCCAAACCAATCAGGAAGGTCCACAGAGCGGACCCTGCCTCTGACCTAATTGCAAAACCAGGTATAATAATCCTCTTTTATGTGTGAGGGCCAACCCACCCACTGATCTATTTTTAATTAGTGACAGTAAGAAAGCTAAGCATGTGGGACAGTGTGGCCAGGATTTTGTTGCGGGTCAGTGTATAGTCCAAAACCATGAGCCTCAAGTGTTGAACCATCTCTGTGATTAGAAGGTTTTCCTCAACTGACTTTGCTGTTTTAACATCTGACATTTTAATAGCGCGGTTGTATTCTGTTTCTTATCTACCTTTATTTATAGATGGATTTTAGATTAGATATTTTTTGTAATGATTTTTCTCAGCGCACTTGTTCTTGCTGATTTCAGTTCAGTAACAAGTTGGTTGACCTCATCGCTTAGTCTTTTGATTAATGTAGACACTCACACACTCATTTCATTTCATGCAAGATAAAAATCAAACAATACTTTTATAAATTATTTTGTTTGAATTCAAATGAGTCAATGTCATAAATGCCTCAACCAGACAGCGGATAATAGCTTTCGGACTACTGCATTCACTGTGTTCTTTCATGAACACATGAACTCCAGTCACTGTGGCTTTCGAGGTTGCATCAAGACACTAATCCCTGAAGAAATGTCCAGTATGTATGACATGTAGTTTGTGACCAGCAAGTAGCACAGAGACAACCACACAGAAGGCTTAGAGCCACATGCTTTGGTATCCTGGGCATAGCATGTCTCTGACAGCTGAGAAAACATGCTTCCAAAGTCACACGTGTTAATAGTATCACTCGCTGTCTTGACCTGTCTCTGTTGACCTGAACACAAACACAGGCTTTTATTTGGTATATAGTGATGTGGACATGGCGTGAACATCCCAAGTAAAATCCTGTACCAATCTCCTGTACTCTAGCTCTCTTTCACTCTGTTTATGGTTTCTTCCAACTTTCGTGTTGCCCCTCATGTCTGGGTGGTCTCTGTTTCATGTTGGCACAGTCCTATAAATAGCCCCCTGAAATCTGTGTCCAGGGTCAGATGGCTCATACACCGAGTACAAACAGCTGCTTAGTTAGCGGATGTTCAGCTTCATTACCAGGAACTACTTTTCAGTATAACACAGTCATGGTAAAATGTGCTCTTGAGATTATTCCAGGGAAAGAGACACTGCTGTTTGATAAATAAAAATTTACTTGGACCTGTTGCACTGTGCTGGTGGCATAAAACCGAGAAACAGATATTGACAGGAAAGTGTGTAAAATAAAATTAAATGTATTTGACAGATTATTGTTAGGAATAAGAAGGGAAATATAATTTTGGTGGATGCGTGTAAACAGCAAATTAATTTGATAAATCCCACAGAAACGTCTTTTTCATAATAAAAGGTTTGGATTAAGCGGCTGTTTAAATTGGTCTTGCAAAATCTATGCACCTTGTCTATCAAATACTTTTCTTGTCACTCCTCTTTTCTCCAATATTTTTTTTTATATTTCAGTGAATCTGTTCCATTGGTGGCATGTCTTTATATATACATTATGTGCTAAGAAATGGAATCATGTTCCATGAAACCAGCATGAACTATATTGCATTGCAGTGCCTTCTGCAAATTAATTTCCTCCTTCTCGGCAGTGATTAGCCCGGCTTCGTGGCGGGATGGCCAGAAGCTGGTAAAGATGGTGCTGGGTTCAGGTCCCAAGCTGCCCAGAGAAGAAAACCTGTCGCATCCAACTGACGGACTGAGCAGAGCAGGTGGGACCTGGAGACCTAAGCTCTCACCCTCATAAACACAACACTATAACCCGCTCTTAATTACTATGTTCGCCAATTTTATGATTCCAACAGCCGACTCAGATTACCGTTAACCCATTTATCTCAGCTTTGATCATTTGTCCAATGCTCTTGCTGTAGAAAGAAATAAAAAGGACATGGACAGCAAAGGCGATTAGCTTTGTACTAGGATTTAAAGAGCTACTCGAAACATCTCAGCTTGATGTCAAAAATGTCTTCTCTGCATTATTTATGCCCAGTGGCATATAGGACAAAATTTACTGAGTTGTAAATTAGATTTTATTTAAATCAGTTTTGTCAAATTGCCATTGATCTATACTATTACACATACAGTTGTACACTGGTTGTCGTAACCTTCGTGGATTTTTTATCCATGTAAAAAGTATAATAGACTATCCCTAGTTTCTTGTAGAGGTTTTGCATGTATGAAACTCACAGTTTGACATCAAGACTGCAGTTTTAACCAGACAAAGGAATATTAATAAATTAAGAGTCTGTATCTGCTGCTGTTCTTACACAACTAAATCATGTCTCACTGGCTCACACACTCACACACACTCACACACTCACACACACTCACACACTCACACACTCACATATACGGATGCATTTGCTAGCTACATTTGTGCTGTGTAACATTGACCGGAAGGAATAGAGATTGACTGTTTGTTGTGGTTGGATGCACAAATTAGACATGGCCTGATTTCTCGAGCTAGCCCACAGTGTACTCTGGGGAATGGCAGAGTGGGACAGAGAGATGCGATGAGGCTCACTACAGCCATGTTCTAAAAAAAAAAAAACACTGTTTGGATTATATACTGTCAAAACTAGGTGAGACTTTTCAAATTGGCCCAGATTAGAGTGCAAGCCAGCCTCCAAGCCATATTCAGTTATTGCATTGTGTCCAGGCCAAGTACTTTTTAATTTTTTAAATGTTATTTGCTGCAGTCACGTTAGATCATCCAATGTTTTTCGATAATGGCAAATCTGTTTATTTCAGACTTTAGTCATAGATAATCAGCAAAGCAGTTCATACAAATTTAGAGTTAAAAATGTAATAAATAATCACAAACTCATACCTCTGATTCAACATGAATCGTGATCTCAAATTTAAAAATGTTTAGTGTTTTATCAACATATTTTCCACTTAAAGACTTTGTTGACGCTGTTTAGCAGCATGCTCTGTATTATGCGTGTATGTGGTTCTTTCTATTATCAAATTGATTACCAGTTGCCAACTGTAACATCTTTTCTGTAAATGTCCTCCAGCTTCCCATCGCCGCTCCAGTTCAGACCAACGCTCAAAATCAAGCCGACGCTCTCGCCCCAGCAGCACAGAAAGGCCCCACACTAGTTTTCAAGAGCAATCAAAAAGCCACTCCGCAGCCACATCAAGCCCCTTGTCTGCAGCTCAGGACAAGGTGCCAGTGGGTATAAGCACAGCCCGTTTGTCAGCAGACATTCAGGGGATACTTGATGACCTTCAGCTGGAGTGTAAAGCAGCTGAGAAGGAGGAGAGGGCCCGTCAAAGATCCCGGGGTGGGAGCAATGGTAGGAGAGGGAGAGGGGGTTCAGGGTCAAGAACAAGGAATCCAATGTCTGCTTGGGGAACTACAGTGGCCACAGGTAGCTCCTCCAGAGGATGCCACAGCGCCAGCCCAACTACACAACGATCAGAGGCTGCCAACATGGCGGACGCAGCACACAAAAAGCGACACTATGATGCAGATTCCGTTCGCCAGTACATTGCCCGACAACAAGAGGAGAGGAAGAAACGCCAGGCAGAGGAGAAGAGGTCACTCAGAGAGGAGACAGAGAGAAGAAACCAAAGACTGCAGGAGCTCTACAGGAAGCAAAGAGAAGTCGCTAAAACAGTGGCCTTTCCCAGCGAGACAACTGTTGCTCCTGTACAAAAGCGACTACAGGAGACCTACAACAAACTGCTGCTGGAGGAGGCCCATCTCAGCGAGGATACCACTCGGATTCACCCTGCTGCTCCTTATAGTCAAATGGTATTGTACATAAAAAATATGAAACATGACTATACCATTAATATATGATAGCTTGGTGGAATGATTAACTTAATGAAAGGAGAAAATTCACTTTCCCCATCTGTTAGAAATGAAATATATATTTCTAACATGTTCCAACAGAGACCTATGTACCAGCCCTCTGGAGAATCAGACAAAGAAAACAAAAGACTAGACGCACCGCAGAGCCCCTCGAGCAGCGATAGGTCTTTAAATGATCAGCAACCCCCATTATCCAGGTAAACACACACACACACACAAAACTGCCTGCTTTGCTCACTAACTCACCAGAATAATAACCTCCCTATACACAGATTCATACACACCGATTAAAAATAACCTTGCTGCAAGTAATTGTATTGAATTTCTTAGAAAATTCTTGTATCTCTCTTGGAAGTAAAGTTTGTCTGGAATCACTTGACTGTATCAAACAGAGAAACTGTGTTCTCAGGTTGTTTTTTGTTTTTGTGTTCCTGCTTGTTTCTTATGAAAACCCCTTGCAAGTGCCTCAAAAGCCTTTTTTTCTCAGAATTTGAGTATAGGATTGAAGAAAACCACTACAGGGACTTTAACTCTCACTGATAATAATATAACAAGATAACATAAAATAAAGATTAAGGTTTTAATGATTTAAATGTTCCCCCTCTGTGTATGTTGAGGGATTATGTTTGTTCTAATTATTGTTTTTCATCTGGTTACAGTGTACACTGTCATGATTTTGCAAATGTAGACAGGATTATTGTGCTCTACTTTTAACAGTTATGTATCAGGCTAGTAATGCATGTATTCAAAACTGTAGCTACATTTGCTGGGGAATGGAGATGCAGATGTCAAGGCAGAATGAAAGATCTCTGAAAGCAGGCTGTTTATACATTTTTTTCTCTCCTGTTAACATTGTCTTTTCTTTCTTGCTTTGTCTCAGGAATGATCTGGATGTAGGAGTTGCCTCTTTGCGTCAGCCAGACCGCCTGAGCCCTGCTGTGCGACCTACATCTAGTCCCAGCGGAAGTTTGCCAGGTCCTTTTGGTGACCATCTTCTCTCTCAGCTTCTCAGGCTTGAGACGGCAGGGGCCGCCGGTGACATCAGGCACACCCAGAGGCCAGCTACAGCACCCAACAACAGGTCACATTCCAAGATGTCCCGCATTGAGGCCCTCAAGGCCACCGCTGCATCCCTCTCCAACCGAATAGAGAGTGAGGCACGGAAGATTGCAGGGGAAGGCATCAACTACGGTACGGCAACTTCAATGGACATGGATACTATTTTGCCCCCTCGACCCTCCCTGGCTAATCTTGATGATGGATTCTGGACAGAAGCAGCTGCCGCTGAAAATAATGATGTAGCATTAAGTTTCCAGAGGATTTTGACTAGCACAAGTCATCGTTCATATAATGGGACAACTTTTCCAGGAGCAGGCAATCTGCATGCCCTCACGGGACAGAAAGAAATGAGGAGTACACACACCAATTTGACCAATCCACAAACAGTAACAGGGCCCACCTTCAACAGTTATACACAAGAGAGTGGGAAGCTAGTCAATGGCTTGGAAAAGGTAGAAATAGTGGATAAAATGGCTCAAAGGATAGGCTACGACAAGGTGGAGAATCAAATAGATCTCCATGACTCAAGTGCCGGTTCTCTCAGTGAGGGTCCCATTCTGAGTGAAGGGAGTTTTTTTTCAGAGGATGAGGCAAGCCCTCCTCACCCCTCCAGCAATCGTGTATCTCGACCAGCAGATCGGCCGGACGCAGTAGACTACTGTGCCGGTGTAAGAAGGGATTACCAGCGGCTGCCTGAGTTCCAGAGGGAGGCGGCAAGATGCTCGGCCCTCAGCCCCCCATGTGCTCAGCAGGACAGCAGTAAGGCGGCCTGGGAAGAGCTGAACAAAGGAAGCCCTTTAAGCGTAATCAACATTTTCACCAAGAACCTTCATGGCTATGTTAAAGGTTGGTTTGCTTGTGAGTGCCTTTCCATTTAGAGGAAAATATGTCAGTCGAGTTTTCTGTTCTAGATGTGGGTGGTGAGTCAGTTTGTTATTTGTCAGTGGATTTATGAACTTTTCTCCTCCTTTTGATATTTATTATATTATTTGTTGCTAACAGAATATGTTTTCAGACATGACCTCTGGAAAATTGGGTCTGGGCATTTTCAGGAGTTTGTTGTTCTCAAATGTCGAACGCAGCAGGGGCTTGTCTGAGTCAGAAGCGTTCACAACGGCATTAACATTTCTGAAACATTCTGTGGTGTCTGGGTAGAGCATGCAGGAGGCAGGACATGACGAAAATTCTGCTGCGGAAAGCAGTGTTTTTGTTTACAGTCAACAACATGCCCACTCACTCACAATGAGACTTCCAGAGATTTTCCTGCCGTATTCTCACATGGGCTCACTCTGAGCAGGTGGAAGGAAAAGTTTCGGTAAATGTCTGTAGCAACATTTGCGTTCTCACATGCAGCCCCTCTGGAAAAGTTCAGGAAAATTTCCAGACTTCAGTGCACGTCTGAAAGCAACTAGAAAGAAAAAAGTAAAGATGCTTGTAGTTATTTTTGTACTCATGAATAAGCACACACACACACACACACACACAACACACTGACAATCAGCCTACACAAGTTCCTAAATATTTCTTGTCTGCTTTGTTTCCACCTTGTCCTACAGTGAGTGAGAGGAACTCAACCCCTTCTCAATCTTTTCACTCTGGAAATGGGCTCGGAGACGCAGCACTTTATGAAGACGACTTTGTGTCATCACATAGCAGCAGAACCACTGGCCAGTTAAGGAGAGGATCAAAATCACCAAGGTAAAAGGAAAAACTGCATATACAGAATATCTTCAAGTGAACACTAGGTGGCATTCACGTCTCACAGATGAAAAGCTCATGCAGTCCTCTCGGACAGCAATCTTTCATGAGTTCATATAAATCTATGATGCAGGCTTTTTAGAAGGAGGATAACTAATACAAACATGAGACATACAGTTTCTGATTGTTAATATTTTTGTTGTGTATCAAAGATTCTAACTTTAATCTAAAGTGATTTGTTCACACTTTTCTCTCCTCTCTGTCAGTGTGAACAGTCACTTTGAGGAATTGATGAGAAGGTCTCCTTATGAGAAAAGTGCAGGAGGCATTCATTCCCACCATTCATCCTTTCACTCATCTGTTCACTCACCACGTATTTCCTCTGGTTCAACGTCTGGCTCCTCGCCCCTCTCTAAGCACTCCACCAGAAAAAGAGGTGAGAATCCGTGTGTCTTTGCATGTTCCATGCGAGAGCGTCGGCATGTTTTCATGCTATGAGCCTGAATTCTTAAGTTTTTTAAAAACTAAAATAGAAATAAAGGAAATTGCCTCTGTATGGCCATTTGCAATCACAAACCTTGCTGCTGCACAATGTAACTCCATTCCTTTACAGGCACAGCATCGGACCAGAGTGATGGCACTCTGGTGGGAGAGCAGAGGAGCTCCTGCTCACCTCCGTCGGATGTATTATCCTCTGACTCCAGGATGAGGGACTCAGACAAAAGCTCTGCCCAGAGCGATGCTAAGAGTGTCCACTCCAGTGAACCCTCGGGGCATTCTCACCAAAGGTAATGATCCTCGGAAGATGAAAACTGTCCAGGTGCAACATTCCTGTTTTCAGTGTGTTTTTCGGTATAGAACACTTATACGATATCAAACTGAATCATATGTGCAGTGATTTCATAGAAGTGGATGATCATTGAGTGGTGTTGCCACAAGTGTGAATTACACACTCATCCAGTTGTCTCTGTTATTTCATTCCGTTGTCTCTGTTATTTCATTCCGTTGTGTTTTCTGTTACCTTCAGTGTGACTGAACCCACAAAAAACATTTGTCAGAAGAGTGGTGGTGCTGTTGTCATACTTTGGCATTTTATGCTGCCTTATTTACATTTTCAATTGGTACGTGCACTCGGAGATGAATGGGATCTTTCAGCGTTGGGTCTTTTCAGTTGTTGCTGTTCCAACCTCTCAAAAACGTCCACTTGGGCATCTACCGTAATTACCCAAAGGTTAATTTATCTGGGCATGACCAACTACTAAACTGCACGAACGGAGCCCAAGTGGAGAATGCCAGTCCAAACAGCCTTGTGGCTTGCTGTTCTGTTGAGCACTTTCAGATTTAAGCAGCCGTGCAGTGCCCAGCAACAGGAGGAGACTGCAATATAACCCAAGACAGAAAACAGTGGTTATTTTGTTTTGGGGGCCAGCAGGGTGGTTGGTCGGGTCAGCCAGCTTCACCGCAGCTTGGGCCTGCTGCCATAGGAAAGGAGAGAGTTTTTTTTTCTTTTAATCTCAGTCCACAGTTGTAACATTTGAGCCCTCTAATGCTACTCTGAAGCCAAGGTGGCAGATTCCTGCCATTCTGTGCAGTCTGTATGTCCTAGACATTCAGATGGGACTGCATCGATGGCACTGTTTACATAGCATGTTGTTGTTTTACTGTGATAGTGACTTAAATTGACTTCACAAAATAAAACCTAAAATATTTCTTTAGATGTGTTACAATAGGTGTCGGTGAATTCTGCAGGTTTTTGGCAGATTGTATTAAAATGTTTCTGTTTTAGCATTGAGATCATGGAAAATATGTACTTTTAATACTATTTTTATAAGCATTTGAGTGTGATTGTTATCATTGGATAAGAATGGTGCCACTGTCTTCTATCCTTAATGGGGAAGTAGAGTGTATCCTGATCTCTCTGACATCGTCTTGGCCCCCAATCATCTCTGAGCAGCACAATATATCCATTCATAGTCTGGGCCTCTCACAGCAGGGTTATGCTACCTCAGGCAATCTGAGGGTTTGCAGAGCTCCCACTCTCTTTATCATTTGGACAACCCCCCCAGTTCAAAGCAGTCAAATACTGCTGAGCTTTCTGTGGTTTGAAAAACAATTTTAGAACTTTTTTTAAATGGATATCATGTAGGTTACATCAGGCCCCATCTCCTATTTTCCACGTATTCAATATCGCCTTTTCACATAGCAGCACTTTGTGTCTGACATATCTTTTTCAAACATATCTTGATTTGTAATCAATTCCCCACAGATATTTGTAGACCCCCCCATTAACCAGTGATATGACCCATCCACCTGAAAAATAAAACCACACCCACTCAAGAGAAGTGCTCCTTTGATTCAAACTTAAAATCACATGGATAGGTAACATTTCATTACTTTTTATTTTCTAGTTTGGCCCTGGATGGAAAGAAGTTCTCAGTGGTCAAGCCCAAACATGCTTCTCCTCTCGGCTCTCCAGACCATGGGCCTCCTCCAGGAGCAGACTCGTCCAGTGAGCCTGTAAGAGGTGGCTCAGATAACATGAATGTAGGCACCACAGCTTCCAGTGGTAGAGTTGAGACCAGGACCACAGGTAAATAAAACCAATATCAATATAACAATAGCGATGTGAAAGAAAAGGTTGGTTGCACATACACATCCTTACCTGTTTCTTTTGGTATGCATTAGGTCTACTTGTGTATTACATTGCTCTCAAAGGGCTTCTCTCCAACAACAAATCTGTTTATTAATGCCTCTCACCTTTTGCACCCTTCCCTGTCTCCCAGGAGAACTACAATATTCACCTGCTGTTCTGCAGCAGCGTATGGCAGCAGAACTCCAGTACCTAGAGTCCGTTGAAGAGTCAGTCCGACAACTGGGCGACATGGAGAGGCTGGTGGGCGTGTCCACGGCTCAACAGGAGAGTGCGTCCTTGGCACAAATGCTCAAGGTAACAGTGGATATAATGAGTAGTTTTAGTAGTAGTAGTAATAACTTAAACTGGACAAATCAAATGCTCAGCTGTGTATTTAGCTGTGTCTGTATTATTGTTATGCAGTTAAAATTGAATTTAACCTATCTTCGAGAATTCTCTTTCTAATTGATGCCACAGAGAAATGATTTGATAGTAGGTGTATAGTTGTTATAAGTTACAGCATAAGATGCTCACAGTTGTAAATGTTACTGTATATAGTAAGTGATGAGACAAAATATAAACCATGTAGACTTTGTTGCATAATGTTAAACTATCAAGGCTGTAATGAACTTTTGGACGTCTGTCTTTCATATAATGAACCTCATGTAACTTTACTTCAGTAATTTTTCTTTTTAGAGACTCGATATAATTTTTTTTTTTTTCCCTCTATACATTTTATAGACTTACTGCCTCACTGTAATGATTCTGTATTGATGTACTTACTGAGCTGCTGTATGAACTTTTGACACTGCAGGCCAAGCAGCAGCGCCATGAGCGTGACCTCTATGAACTGAAGATCAAGGCTGAAAGAGAAGCCCTGGAGACAAAGCTACAGCTGGAGGAAAACCGCCAGAGAGTGGCCAGGGTATAAACGTGTATTTTTAGATGACCCATTTGGTGTTGGTTTCCTCACCTTTTTGAAGTACAAGCTAGGAGAACTTTTATTTTTCTTTGTGTATGATATGTGTGTGCATGGTTTCATCTAGGCTCACATAGAACTGCAGGAAAATTTGGCAGCGACTCAAAAAGAGACCTTGGGCGGCCTCCAAGAGGCAACTACTAAGATGATGAGTCAACAGGCTGAGGCAGCGCGGTACACAGCTGACGCTGCCCAACACATCAAGGAGGTTAGCAATCACTGCCTTCCCCTCTGCCTGGAAAACAGGCAGTGTCTTCATTTTGTAACAAAAGCTCATGGATTTTTGAGTTACAGCAAGGAAATAATAGATATGATTATTTGTTCTCTATATTCCCGTCTGTCAGATGACAGAATTGGCACGGTCGCAGATTGCAGGAGCTTTAGTTGTCGCTCCTGCTGCCATCAATACCTCCATGTTGGACCAGCTGGAAGAGCAGGAGACCTCCAATGCAAAGCAGCAACCGGATAAAGCTGACTCTAATAGGTAAAGCCATATTTTTGAGCAGTACATATTGTTTTTCCTTGTTAATGGCTGTAAACATATTTAGGCTTGTTGCAGGATTATGTTATGACCATCAAACTCAGAGATAATACTGAGGAACCGTCAAAAAGACATTGCCATCACTCTTAAGTGTTTTAAATGTTTATAACTGAGAGCCAAAGTTAGTATTTGTTTTAAATGTGTCAAGTGTGTGTCTCTTACAGCTTCCAGAGTGAGATGTCAAGTAGTAGGACCAAGCCAGACCAAATTCTGTCTTCTCTGAACAGCCTCAGTCAATCTGACTCGTTATCCTTCAGAAGACCCAACCTTAGGTACCAGTCGGGTCTTTCATGTAGCACTAGTTTCACTGTTTGCATTTGTGTTTGGAGAAGAGAAACCAAAAGAGACACTTAATCTGTCTCTTTCTTATTTCCTCAGTGGAGCAAACTCAAGCAGCCACAATAGCCCATCGTACATCTCCTCTGACCACAGAGAACGAACAAAGAAAGAAGCGGGAGATGGAAAATGGAGGAAGGGGGGAGCTGAGGAGAGGACGGAGAGGGAGGCAGGCAGCAGCTCCATAGAGGAGGAAGTTCATACAGCAGCAAATGACTCCCTCTGCAGTGACAGCATCCCCTCCATGGTGGATGAGAAAGGTGCAGAATGACAAGCATGACCACAAGTTTAAAAAGCTGATATGTGTTTCTTTTTTTTTAACACGTGCACACTACTGTATTTACTTAATATTTCGCTGCCTAGACAGTTTGTGTAGTTGAAAACTTGCAGTGTTCACTCAGCCTTTGCTATTTCTGACCCCACCACCCAGGAGACAGTATGTCAGTGGCAACAGAATACTCTCTCAAGTTTGATGAGTCCATGACAGAGGACGACATAGAAGAGCGATCGTTCCGCTCTCTGCTGCCGTCTGAGGCGCACCGTCGTGGAACTATGGAGAAAAAGTCACGCCACCATGAGGAATCAGAGGATGATGGCGCCATTCACAACGCAACATTGGTTTCAGGGGCACACAATATCTTGAAGGTGAAAAGGCAGTGTAGTCAGACACATCACTGACAGTATCATTTCCCCTCAAATGTGATATTTCTTCCCTTTTTTTACCCTACATGTTTTCCAACTCACTCCCTTTTAATATGCAGTCCTTTTAACTTATCTGTTGCAGCAGATCTTAACCTTTCCACCTTATGTTCTCCTGCAGTCTCAAGAGGCAAACATGGCCTTCTCTGGTGGACAGGACAGCTTTTCTCAGTTCACCATGGACATGGTGCGTCAGTACATGAAGGACGAGGAAGTAAGACTGCAGCATCAGAGCTCGCTGTTGCGTCTTCGCCAGAAGGCTCTCAAAGAGAAGACGAAGACGGAG